>NC_056741.1:837953419-838013419 GCF_019279795.1 Protopterus annectens
ATTAAAATACATTTCCTGAGGTAAGAGAAGTCTATCAATCTAATTGCAGTAATTATTTTTCAAGTGTAATTCACCACCTTCTCTCCAAAAGTCACTAGTTTTAGGAAGGATTAAGGACAGAGGTCAAATTTGAGTAAAAATCAGGTAGGTCCCTGAAACATCATGGACAGTTTAGAGGTATTTATCTTTGGGGTCTATTTGTCTCTTGTTCCTTAACTCATTAGCACCACTGAGCTCTGGAATGTCACACCTCTAACAGACTACACTCATCTTTACATTAAAGAACAGTTTCTGAAAAATCAAGTGAAAAACAGAAGACACACATATGTCAATAATTGAATGCACACAAACCCAGAATTATATTTGTCTTTAAAGTATTGCAAAAATGCCATTTCCTGGAAACTGTACATCCTAAACTTATATCATCAGAACAATTTTGTTAGCTAGACATGACCTTTCACATAAGGAATTCCTTTGTGAATACTTGTTTATTGAGATATTTGCAGAAATATAAAAAAGTCTAATTATTTTTTTAAATACAACATAAAGAAAAAGTATGCTTAATTAACAATGTAAATATTTATTGATATGCAAAACTTATAGTACAAATATAAATGACAATTTTTTCAACATCTGCTGTTTTACCTGATGCAATAATTTGCAATACACTTGGTTATAGGAATATTAATTCAAATGGAAATATTGCACATTTCATAATTGTTGGAAAACAAATAGCAATATCTCCAGCATAGTGTACTGTAAATGAACATTGATATTACATTATTCTGTCTCTAGCAGCTGGGTTTCATGCCATGACTTTTAATAAAATATAGGTCCCAAGTTTTAAAAATATGAATGTACAAATGAAAATATGAATGAGTGCATTAAAAATATGAATGTACAAATGAAAATATGAATGAGTGCATAACAATGAATATTTTCACTGTAGGGCATTCCAGACAAAAAAATTACTATTAATAAGTAAGTCATTTAGTTAAGGAAGCTTGTCCCAAAACATGTCTGGATGCCATTATGAACCATGGGTGTTAAATGCATGTTAAAAAAGACTTGCCTTTTCACAATTCTACACTGTCTTCCTGCAAAACTAAATACATAAACAAATAAATAAAATAAAATATTTTCTCTCCCTGACTATCACCTGCAAGAAGAGTAGCACAACGGTAGCAGGTACAGCAGGAGAAACTCCAATACACAAACTAGATCTAGTGAACTTTATTGTCTATTAATAGCCAAGTAAAAAGATTACCGGCATTTAATTTAGTTGAAATAGATGCGATCACATTACCATCTAATGTCTAAGCACAATCCTTTTCAAAGTCACATAATAAAACCAAACATTTTTTTTTTTTTGAAGGATGAAGATAGGCAGAAAATCAGGGACTGTTGCCAGTCATGATGCAGACAAATATTTTTTTTTCTGCTGCCCTAAACCCAACCATCTGTAGATGATAATGGAGAAATAAAGATTCAGACTCACAGAAATGTTTCTCTCAGGTGGTGGCAAGGAAGACAGAAGTTCCTTGAATGACAGCATTTCACCGTCTAACCTGAAAATAACCTGTACAATATCAAAACACTACATAAAAGAGATTTTTATTCGGGGTGGGCACCACCTCCTTAGCAGCACCTTGATCTTATCAGTGGTCAGAGCGAATTACTGTTCAAGGGAATCCTGCTCAGCTTGAAGGTATTGCAGTGCCATGTAAACTGGTAGCATCATGTGATTGGCTCAGGCTGCATTTTGCTCCTCCTGATTAGCTCTCTTTGCCTCAGGAGTAGTTACTTGATTGGTTCGTATACTGCAATGCTGATTGGCTGTAATTTCAGTATTGCAGCCAGTCAAAATTGCAAATTAGAGCCACCAATTTTCAGTGAGGAACAGTGGGCAAAATCAATGTGCACAATCTGGAGCATTTGGCTGGTCAGGCTCAAGTACTAACATAAAGATAAAAACCATAAGCTAAACTAAACTACTCAGAATCATAATAGATGGCAACCTCAGATTTGATCACCACATACTTCATTCCATAAAGAAAACTTGCCAAGAAAATTGTATCCCTCTATAGGGCCAAACACTGCCTAACAGATCAAACATGGATTTCCTTAGCAGCAACATACCACCTTTCTTCCCTCTTAGTATAGACAGGTGCTGACTTTGAGGGAACCTGGGCGAAATTCTTGGCTAGGCTTATAAGGGCCTCCGGGCCAATAGCCTAGTATCATCCTATGAACCTATTACATGCTTCCCCTATTCTTACAAATATTAGCAATAAGTATAAAACTAAATTAGTCTCCTGTTACTACAAAAATAGCTAAATTTGCAACTAACCAACCTTATAAAACACACCACTGCCTTGTATTAAAACAATTAAACTGGCTTGTACTACCAAACCAGTTGACATACTCACAACTAATCAGTGCCCACAACCTGCTGTACTCTCCAGACAAATGTCCAGCATTACAAAATACTCTATTTTGCTATTCACTCACTAGAGACTTTTGCTCTAGCAATAAACTCTTATCATGTATCAGTAAGACATTCAACACTGCTGGAGCCTCTCTCTACTCACATTATGTGTGAAAACTCTGGAATGAAATCCCCACACAGTTAAAACAGGTAGAAAACTAAAATAGTTTCAAAACAAACACATCCATGACAAAGATGTCTGTTCTTTCTCCTCACCTGGCCAGCTTTACTCTGAATACTTTTCTCCAACTCTTACAGCCAGTTTGTTTCCCAATCTTTTGTACTTGCACTAATTTCCTAAACTCTTCCTCTTACACCCTACCACTAATTACAATTCTTCCGCTGTCCATTTATCCTCCTATTCATTTCCATAATTTCTCCTGTGATAGCTCTCATCACTTTTAAGCTACATTTTGTTCTTAAGTTTTTCATATATTTTTTTTTTGTTTTTAAACTTTTTTATTTTTAAGTTTTTTCATGTAACTCTTTTGTTTTGAAGTTTTTCTTGTATTGTTTTGTGACTTTTTAATAGTTCATTACATTTTGTTGCCAGTCATTAACACCAATGGGAGCATCCACAGTGGAATCTTTTGTGTTTCTAAGCTACATTACTACTTGCTTGTGTGTAAATTATACAATGACAGGTCATTTACATTCAAAAACATACATGCTGATTTTCAGCCCAACCAGCATGTCCGTTGTAAGTTCAGCATATACCAATAGAAAAAAGACTGGTCGCCCAGATTTTCTTCAATATATATATGCCATGGCTTTCCAGTTTTCTTGACCTAAGAGGCTGAGAGGTGGATATGGAGAGCAGGAAAACACAAAAATATTTAGGTATGTTATACAAAACTAAAGAAACGTACCTGATTTCCCTTGTATTTTTGCCCCCTCTCATACCTCTAAACTATCTGAATTTCACAGTTTGAAAAAAAAAAAAAAGAGGCAACGGATATCTTCCCATCTCCATTGCTTGCTTTCCAAAGCACTGATGTACTGTGTAATAGTGGGAACGTTAAGTAAAATACACATGCGCAGTACATCAACAACACTGCAGGATACAGGTCGGAAACAGAATACCACTGCGCCATTATACAAAGACATTATTTAAGAAAAAAAGTATTTAAGTATTTTTTTCTTAAATAATGTCACTGTATAATTGCAATAACAAATGCCTGGGTGTGTTATATTTAGCCTTTACCCACAGTTGCCTCAATTTAAACCACACCAATTGTGGGTAAATCTTCAATATACTACACCCAGTTGTTGGTTAGTGATTTATTAACCTCAAAAACACCATAGTTTGATCTTTTCCCCTGCAGGCATAATGCTATAAATAAACTATTATTGTATTTTATTTTCTAGTCAACAATAAGCCAATATGTTAATTTTCTCTTTTGTGTGTTAAACTGCTATGTTCATGTAAGACATATTTAAAAACCATGCAAATAATCTCATATACAGATGGTTTACCCTGCAATTACAAACAAGATGGGTTGCCAACTGGCTCACAGACAGAACCCACATGGTAGCAGTTGCAGGAGCTAGGTCTGACTCTAAACTGGTACAAGTGGCGTTCCCCAGGGCTCAGTCCTAGGACCCCTCCTGCTCGGCATATACTTCTCAGAGGTACAGGCAAGCATAGGAGGACTATGGCTGACCAAGTTCGCAGACTACTGCAAACTAGGGGCTATAATTGACTCTCCAGCTGACACAGACATCCTCCAAAAGGGTCTCACTGAGACAGATACCTGGTGTCAAAACCATGGCCTCAAGCTAAATGCAAAAAAGTGCATAGTCATCCCCCTTGGAAAAAACAAAGTACTCACAAACTACCACATAGGTGGTAGCCCCCTAAATACGGAAGACGTAATAAGGGATCTGGAGACCCAAGTAGATAGTAACCTCTCCTTTGATAATCACATTGCCAAAGTGGTTAGAAAATCCTTCTATGTAGCCCACCTAATCACAAAAGGGTTTGCATCCAGATCGAAAGAGGTCATTGGGCCCCTCTACGCATCAGACCCATCATAGAGTACAATGCCCCATTTGGGATGTACCTTACAAGTCACCTGCAACAACTTGAATGACCACAGAAGTACCTCACCAAGAAGATCACTAGCCTCAAGCAGATGCCCTACGCAGCTCAACTGAAGAAACTCCAGCTGTACTCGGTTGCATACTGCCTACACAGAGGTGATCTCTGCCTGACATACAAGACCATGTTCAACCCAGAATTTATGGACATGCTCCACCTAAAGAAAACCATATCCCCTCGAGCCACATGCTCCAGGGATCTAAACCTCACCACAACAATAAATAGGACGTGCTGGGGGGATAGATTCCCATCCCAGAGACTTCCCATGCTCTGAAACAAGATTCTAATCTACATTAGGCAGAGCTCCTAGCTAACCCTCTTCAAGAGAAACCTTGAGGAGTGGATCGGAAACAGAAAGTTTACCACAGGGATCACTTCAATGGCTCTGCAGGACAGAGGCACAGGGAACTATTCTAAGGGGGCGGCGAAAGCCAACACATCCCGTCTAGGCTTATAAATGCCTTCGGGCAGATAGCCTAGTACCTACATATGAACCTAAATGCATATGAACCTAAATGCACATTGTGTATAACTTTAAATATGGTGCTTTTCTCCCCGGCCTCCACTAAAATGTGTTTTAAAACTTTTATTTAAGTAGGACTTTTCCCAGTTAGCCAATATAAATCGAACATCTACTGTTATGGGAAGTTCAACTTACACAAATGTACCTTTTCAGTACTGCAAGAAGAATGTCATTTGAATAATTCTCTTTGCCCTTATAAACGTATTACTGTATGTTTTGCTATACAATTATGCCGTTATTTACATCTCATAAATCTAATCCAATATTTTTTTGCTCAGGAATTATGGACAACAAAGCCAAAAATAATTGGAAGGGCAAAGGTCCAAAATCAGGGGCAGTTTTAAATATTAAGCTAATTCGCTTAAAATGTTAAGGGTACAACATGACAAAAGTCTAACGGCTGGCATTTTCACACACTGTTATCCTCGCTGATTTACTAGAATAACACAAATTTGCAAGGAACCCGGCAAAAATGTGAGCCAAAATTAGGCACGGTCTGCAAGAATACAAGCATAGATCTCAACCGTCCATCTTAAAAATGAGAAACACTACCTTTCATAATCTAGAACGAATGGGGAAAATGTGGTACACACACAAACAGCTTACTAACAACTTAATCCAAGAAGCTCACAGGATAGTTAAAATGTGATATTTTTAATTATGTAGTATTACTTTTAATGAATTAATATGGTTCAGTTCTATTTACCATGGATATCAGTTAAAAATTTAGCAACAGTGAGTGTGTAACATATACTTTCAATGTGGAACTTCGAGGAACATGAATGTTTTAAGACCGCAAATGAAGAATATTCCTTTTAATGAATTACATTTGAGAGGTATGAATACAAGCATGGCTCTCAGCCTCTTAATGCAAGAAGTCTACACAGAGCCTAAAGTAAGGGGGGTACAAAGAACCAGAAAGAGAGACATGTTTTAAATACTGTTTTTATAAACTTAGAAAGTTTCTACAATAACAGGACTTCTGCTAGCATGCATTTTCTAAAGGATATGAGACCTGAAACTGAAATGTATGTCAATATTTTGTGAATTCAATCCTCGGTGAATTGCAAGAAAATCACGCATTTTATAAAGGCACAGACCGAAAATATGAGTCCAAAATGAGGACAATTGAGAGGAATGAATATAATATACTTCTCGTGATGTTGAGGAATGGGATTACGTACATTGCCACGTATGGTGTCTCTCGACAGTTGTTTATGTGGACCATACTTACAGCCGTAAGCAAGTACCGTAAATACGGCATGCAATGTGCAAATCTAATGTTTGGCTTAAAAATATAATTACCTCAAAGGTAACAGTGAAGAAACAACGGCCATGTTACTAAAAAGCAGTAGCACCTGTCAGTTTTACTGTAAATGAAATGGCATTTTGGGGTGTGATGTGCTGCAGGACAAAGACTACTGTGAAACCTTGGGTGGAAGGAGAAGATCATTATTGAAATCAAATATCACTTTTAACTTACAAATGTTGACACTTTCAGCAGTACTCAAATCATGACTTCTTAGGCGTATCTCGCAACGTCTTTGCTGAATAATTTAGGACACAGACAAAAATAATAAGGGGATTAAAAATAATTTTCTGAACAATAAGTTAACGCCGATGTATGGCGTTACGGACTGTAATTTTCACCGAGTTTCAGAAAATCAAAGTATTTTTCGAGGAGCCGAGTCGGACGTTTTACAAAACCAGGGAGAGTTGATGGACGTTATTATATAGCTCCCCGCCGGCGAACAGAAAAAAATCTGTTATAGCGACACAGCTGACAAACCAGAACAGGATTAACTCGTGAAAGTGTCTACTCTGAGGTGCTCTAAAATGCAGTAATATCAGAAAAACTAGTACAGCAAGCGGCTAAAGAGTTTTCCTTTCGTCAAACTACTGCACAATTGTAGGTAATGACCCTCCCAAAAAGGGAAAGCAATAAACATAACTGTGTACATCCAGACCATTTTGGTTCCCAATTGAAAATGCTCAAGATGCTAGTTGATAGGAAAGATGTACACTTTTCTAATACCGCTACTATTTAACTAAATTATGGCGCCTGTTACACATCAGTCTTCAAATTCACACTGAAAAAAATACGAAAGTTGCTTTCACACATAAAACTCACAATATGTTCTAATAAAACACAGAAATCTGTTATTACAAGAAGCAAAAATGTAACATCCCTCCCAAGTTCTCCGCCCAGACTGATGTAATCCGATGACGTAAGTTCCGTGAAGCCTGTGAGGTACACACTCTGCGGCGGAGGGGAAGTGCTTAACAATAAACAGACTGAAAAGGAAAGAAAGGTGCTGAAGTCATAGGAGGACTCAGGAGGGGCTAGTGTGGCCCTCTGGGCAGAGGAATTGACAGCATGTCGTCCTCTGCAGTAGATGAGGAGCGAGAAGTGGTGAGGGTACGAGTCAAGGTAAGGCGCTGCAATTTGGAGGGATGCTGGGGATATGAATCCACCTAGAAAGTATAAAGGGGGCCCTTGTAGAAAACCGTTGAAATAATGCCCATGATTTGTTGTGTTAATCAAGTTAAAATTTGACAGTCACAGTTTCTTCAGGCATTATATTTGATTGTTTTTGACATAAAAGAGAAATATGCATGAGGATGCATAAAGTACATGGACAGCAAACCTTGGATGCTACCAACCTGGAAGGTCTTCTTTCTCTAGATGTCTTCCTGTTTGGAACTTTAGAGACCTCTAACTTGTGAATAGGAGGTTGGCTGCATGACTTTGAAGAGTATAGACTTGTGGTCCCTGGTACATATTCCAGAACAGTTCTTTTCCTGTGGTTAATTAACACTTGAAGGGTGTGAAGTAGAGCATTCTACAGTAAAATGATCTGTTTTGCAGGTTGGCTATTTTCTTTAAGCAGTAACTTTTTCATGTTAAGAATTATACTTTTTGTCTTCGTGTTTAATAATTTCTGTCTTATTTTGTTGAGTATGTAGAAGAATGATGTGAAGGTCCATTTTGGTCACAGTGTGGTCAAAGACATAATTAACACAGCATCAAGAAATAGTAAATACAAAATCAAAGGTACATTAAAGCAATTACAAAGAAAAGTTACAGCTGCTTCAGTTACCTAGTATGATTTGTCTTTTAGATGAGATGTTAAATCGAGGTTCAATATCATTGAGATTATGGTAGTTCAGGTATATGTAAAAGATCCAGTGATACCTATCAAAATGAGTAAGGGAAATTCCCTGATACTATGGTCAGATTTATACTAGAAGTATAAATACCCCCTTCAACCTTGTGTCTCCCCTGAAAAGTGGCTTTTTGCTTGGTGGGACTAACCTAGTCAACAAAGGCAAAATAAACTATATGCTTTCAAGTATCTGGACAAATACAAAGCTAGAATGAGTTTGTCAGTTAATACATTCTTAAAGGAGTACCGCACACACAGACTCAAAAAACATGTTTAAAACATCATGGCATGATGTTTCCTACACTTTAACAGCACTCCGGGATTATTTACAGGATTTTAAATATTTTTATATGTAATTCCAGACTCTGACCACCTGGAGGCTGGCATATTGACGTGGTTTGGATAAATCAGGTTGCCATCCAGTATCCCAGAAATCATTGTTTGGCTCAAAAATGTTACATCATGCAGGCCTCCGTTTGCGTAAAGTTCCTGTCATTTCATAGATGTTGCATGCGTACAAATGCCACAGAACACACTCAAAGTGCTGTTTACTGCTGCCTTATTTTCTAATCTAGTTTAAATGGCACTAATTTGTGAGACAATGAATTCCAGGCCATTTACTTCTCCCCTCCCCCATAACACTTAGCTTCCCTAGCTGTCAAAGTCCTGAGGGTAGTTTGACCTGGTAATTCCATTGTTTGGCAGATCTCAGCAGGGTGCTTGACTCATGTAATTTAATCTTTGCTCTAGCATTTCCTTTGTTAGAGGGGACATTTTCTGCTGCACTATAGCCATGGCCTTACTTGACTGCAATCACATCCAGTAAGGTCTTGCACCAAGAAGCTAAAGAATAAAACATTTATACTATTAACCAGTTTGGATCTTTATTAAAGTGTTAAGGTATCACTTCATGCTTCCACCTTGTTAAAATTTGAGATTTACATGTGCAAAGTGTGTTGGTATGCAATGTTTGCCTTCATATGTGTTTTTACTCCACTGGTTGGTTTGCAAAAAAACCCTTTTGCAGTGTCCCTGGATTTGTCTTTGTACATACAAACCACATTGTTATATTTTCCCCTTCCTTTTTCTTGTGTCCAGAAGTCACTTATAACAAAGTCAATTTTTTATTGATTTTTTTTTTTAAATAAAGGACATCGAGGTTAACTTACCTTGAATCAGATAATGGATGCCACTGCAAAGAATCACTGTTGAAATATTTGTGCATGGACAAAATCCCTTACTAAATCTATTTGCCAGCCTCCAGTTCAATTCGTGCTATGGCTTTAATATAATGGTGTGTTTGCTCATGCCTGCCAAATATCTCCACCATTACATACAAGTTTTGCAGTGTAGTAACCACTCGACATGCCCATACACCTTTAGCCATCAATATGCAGCTACTCCTGTTCATGTGAGTATGTGAATTCATTTTCAGATTTAAGATGTGGAAGCTGCACTGAATAATTCTAGGTGCTTATTCAGGTTTCACATGGTGCTTGCTTAGAGCTACTCTCATGTTAAGCCACTATGAATATGTTGCACTGCCACCTCTGATACCAGGGCAATGTTTTAATCTTTCTATTCCCACACTGCACACTAGCAGTATCTGGTGCAAATACAACAGAGAAGTATGCAAGCGATACACCATCTAAGCGTCATTTGCCATGCAGAATGTGCAAGTATGCATACCAAATTTCTGTGTTTCCAAACATCAGTGTTACTACACTACTACTGAATAAAATGAACAGCACTTGGGCTAGGGGAAGGACAAGGGAGCCATGACATCACAGAATGGGTGGGTCTTACTATTATAGTTTGAATCAGATGATGGCTGTAGTGATGTCACTTTGGGGGAGGGAACTGATTAAAAAAAAAAAGAAAAAAAAGTACCTGCACTTTCTGGCCTCGATGATTAACTGGGCGACTCCAGCAAGCTTTATTCAAACGTGAGAGAATCATTTTTTAAGTGAAACCATCACAGTATGAGAAGGTAGGCTTCTGTTACAGAAGTAAGGGGAATTATAAAAATTGTAAATGCTTTATTGTTGTTGCTTTACAGAGGACAATGTAAATAGGGAGGAAAAGGGCCGTGAAGTTGAGGAATACATTAGAGAAACCTGTTGTACTCCTTTAATGGATTCTAGTTAAACCATCACAGGAGAAGAGTTTTCAAAGAGAGCTGCTGTGGGGACTTTTACATTTATAATAATGAGTTAGGAAGTCCAGAGGCTTGGTCATGAATTCTCTTTTGTCAATTTTATTTGTAATTTGATGAGAACTTGATTCATGGTACATTAGTAAATGGTTTCAATTGGACTGCAGTCTTAAATTTTCATATTTTGACTCTTAATGCCCTTGAATCCTGAAGACTTGTTAAGTATGCTTGTATGACGACTTTTAAGTATGGGGTGTGAATAATTTTCAAGGTACGTGAGTTTGAAGGTAAGGAAGATTAGCAGTACGGCAGTTCTGACAAGTGTAGGCAAAAAAATTAACCCTTAATGCATAGTGAAGCTGAAAGGGGTCAGAGGAACTTGATGTGCTTTTACCTCTTACTAAGTTACTTTTAAGAGGGCTTGTACTTTGAAGTTGAGCACTGTAGTCAGTGGGAGAACATGCTCAAGCTTGGGAGCAAAAGAAGTTGCTGTAGCTGGCTGTTCACACCACATACTCAAGCTTAGGAACAAAAGAAGTTACGGTAGTTAGTTGTCCACACACTTTTTTTTTCCAAAGTAAGAAATATTGTAATTTACAAAAAGGTACTTTGTTACATTGCTTACTTAGTTTTTAGGCATGGGACTTGAAGCAAAGTCATATAACTCTAAGGTATATGAACAGATTTACTTCAGTTTTTTCCTTGTTGAGCAGGTTAATAAAGCACCATTATGGAGTAGCACAGGGAATCCTATACCAATGTTTTATTTTTTTTAGTTGCTTACCATAAGCCTGTTAAATAGAAATCATCTGTAGAATTATTCAGTAGCAGTTGCTGTTTCTTTTGGATTAACTTGAGATGGCCAAGAGTTTAGCAGAATGAGACTTGACCATATAAAGGGTTGGATGATGATGGAGAGGTCAATGGGTAACTTATTAAAATGGGAGGAGAACGGTGCTGGTTTTAGGAGTAAGCCCCTGGGACACTGCAATAAGGAATGTAACCACAGATGACTGAGTATAGTCTGTGAATTTGTGAAAGGTACTGCTGGCCAGATAGCTTCAAGAGCAGGGAAAAAAGTCCCTTTTGAAAGCCAGCTTTCCCCAATTTAGTTGTTGGCAAGATGTAGTCAGCATTTTGAATGCTGTCTTGAGATCTGTGGGGATAGGCCTCCTGTTAAGCAGATCCTTTTTCATGCTGGAGTAGATATCTGTTAGCACATAAATTGAGTGTGTCAAGGCTAATCTGAAAACTATCTTGTACATTCATCAGTATCTAGTATTTAGTGATGTGTTCAAGAACCTGGTAGAGCTTTACTAATAATGTTGAGGTTTAGCAGAGGGTATGATGGCCTTTGAGAGGATTACAGCTGCTTGTTGAAAGTCTGTGTTAAATGGCTTTGTGTGGAACAAACAAACAAAAGTGGATGAAGAGCTTGAATATAATTGAGGTTACAAGTTACGGGAAAGTATGTAGGGTATTAACAAGGGTGTTTTGGATTTAACTAACAAAGGAAGTTTAAGTTTGTACATTTTCTTCACTTTTATTTTTATGAAGTGAATTTTATGTGTTGACCCTTTCAGTGAGGGGAAGGGAGCTAAATTACTGGTGAGCTTATGAAGTGCGTTTTGTGTCATTGATCAAGTGTTGTGAAGGGCAACTAGTTAAAGTACTTCCTTTGTCTTTCGTCTTACTTGTGATTTCCATGATACATTTCCAGAATAGCTTTGGGTGGATAAGAAGTTGGACTGCAGTCTGTTTAGTTAGTCAACTTTAGCAGCTCTGGTGTCAGTGCAACAGTCCCTTTGCATTGCTGTGTAAATGTTTTAAATAGGATAGTTTGTGCTTCTTTATGATAACTCTAGGTCATTTTAAATTCATTGATTAATTTTAATATTGTGGAGGTCCATGGACACATGCTTCCACTAAATTCCCTCTACATTGAAGAGTTTTCTGCTGTAGCACTCGGGATTCAAGTAGTGGTGGTATTATTATTTTTATTATTAATAGTAATATCTTTAACATTATGCTAGTAATTTTGAGGCCTTTAGTAGGGGCTAAGGAATGTGGCACTGAGGAGAATTTTAGAGGCTGTGATAAGGAATATGATATTGAGTTGAATTTAAGGCTGTGATTCATGTCACTTAAGAATTTTATATCAAATTACATAACACCATTAATCAGATTTTTTCCCCTGCTTTATACTACAACCCATCTCCCATACTCCCCTCATTTGGATCACCACACATGTGGGCCTGTTATGAGAGAAGCATTATTTATAAACATCTGTCACATTCAAAGGTCCTTGATGCTTGCTAATAACATTCCCAGCCAGTCGCATCATGGCAGATGGTGTTTAGTAGTGAAGCTAAGGGCACAGTAGTGTTGGTCATGTTTGCTGTGAATTAGCTACATATGGCATTTGGTGCATAATTATGGGGTTGGACTAGAGTACCACTGCTTGTAAGTGCCCAGCTTTAGAGCACTATTTAGATTAGCCTTCCTTGGTGGGTGGTGAACCCTGTGCCACCTTAGTGCAAGTCTGTCTAAGGTTGCCAAGAAAGATTGTACAGTTAGCATTTGCAGGGATGACCAGTGTTAGATATACAGAAGCAGTGTTGTAAACTCTTCAAAAAGGACTTTCAGCAAATACTGTTAGCATCCAAAAGAGTAGTGGTAATCACAGCTGACCATGAGCTGTAATAGGACTCTGACAGGAGGCTACTGAATGAGCTGGCACAAAAAGACCTCGGAGAGAATAGAGCAGCAGGAATTAAATTAAGAAAAGAAAAAAAAGGCGGAGATGACAAAAAAGTACCAGACCAGGAGTGTATCTAGACAGTTTAGTTTTATTCAGTTGGATTCAGTAGTAACAAGGTAACAGCTACCATGCTTTTAAAGAAGGATGAACCTGGTTAGGAAAAAATATCTTAAATGTACTAAAAATGTTAAGACCGTGTGCAGTTTAAGGCTGTTGAGAGGACCTGTAAACTAATTAGAGGGGATTGTGGCAGGTGACGACGCTGTTATTTAACTGTATGTGTTTGAAGGGAATGAATGGGTCAGGGTAAAACACAAGCAGAGAAGCCATGGCTAGAAAGGATCCCATAGGAGAATCTGGATTCAAGCAGGATAGAGAAGTCCGTGCTGAGGGCAGCCACATTAATTAATTGTAACAGAGATACCTATGGCTTAAAATATTGTAGTCACGATAGTTATAGTTGAATCACAGTTTTGTTCAGTTTTTATTTTTGTTTTGGAGGCACATTCACCCTGTAGCATGAAATCAAGCAATGCAATGTTTTTTGGCATTTCCCTGTTAGGGGTCGCCACAGCAGATCACTGGTTCGCAGATTCATTGGCAGTGGAGTTTTTAGTGTCAAGTTGCCACCTTCAGTGAAAGGGCGCACATGTCTTTAAAGCTCACTCGGCCACAGGGAGGACATGCAGATTCCACACAGAAGGCGCTCCAGCTGAGAATTGAACTGGAGTGTCTCTTACTCTGAGGCGACAATGCTAAAAGCTGCATAACTGTCAAGAAAGTCACTAATTTAACAGATTATGTTGAACAATTTCCTATGCTACATTTCTCATATTTAAATCTGATCAGATTATCTTCATAGTGTTGGTGAAAAACTTGACTGCAGTAATTGCAGAGAAGCAGAATGAAGATCAGATTGTAAGTAAGTGGGACAGGATTTACTTACACCATATGGCTATATACTCACATTTGTTTGTGTCTTTCAGCTTTTTCGAGTTAGGGGTCGCCACAGTGGAACTCCGGTCCACTAATGATTGGTAGTGGATTTTTACGTACCGGGTTACCAGCCCTGACGCAGAACCTTCAACAAAGGCACGCCGCATTCACGTATGCCTCCACACAGAAGACGCTCTAGCTGGAATCGAACGGGACAATGTCTTGCTATGAGGCAACAACACTACTGCAGCACAACCACCGCATGAATGCTATATAATGTAGGGAATTGCTAAGGGTACTAGTGGAGTTAGTTGTAAAACTGCTATGTATGACTGACACAAGGGAGCACTTAAATGGGAAGTGTATAAGTAGAATACTTAGTCAACTGATAAAAGAGTTCTAACAATGCTGGAGGTGGTGGATATGTAAATTGGGAAGGTCAAAAATTTGGAATAAAACCATAGATTGAGTGAAAATTAGGTAATGCTGAAATGTCTGTGAAGGACTGCAGTTGAGATTTGGATCTTATGGTTTGCTGATGGAACGAAGCAGCACCTGGGGATGTATGAGTGATGAGGTCTTATGGAAGAAATAAATATGGTTACATTGTATCAAGCAGTAAGAATCACAAAATAAGCCATTTATAGCACTTTGTCTGCTGCATACTTTTTGCTGTATTTTATTACTTTAAATAATCTGCACGGTTTTACTAAAATTTTCTCCCCAGGGCCCCTTAAATCTCGTTTGTTACTCTCAAAACTGTTTGTAAAGCTTTTTTAGCTTGTTTCACTTTGTGAAATGTATTAACTGGAAATCTTCTCCATTTGTTAAGCATCTGTTTGTCCTGATTTCCTGCCAAGGAGTGTATCATATAACTGATTTGTTTGCAGTTAAAAGCAGTCTCTAGAGTCTCCTTGCTCCTTTTTCTGTTTAAAACTTTAATTTAGTGGCTCACTGCTGTTTTTCTGCTGTGATAAACATTTCTGTAGCGTTTTCTGCCTAAAATAGTGTAGCTAGTAGCTGTTGCAAAGTTTCCCACCCCCCTTCCTATTGGTGTCTTGTTCTTATACTTCGTGGCTTTGCAGTTGCCCACCCCTACTATAAATTTGACCTCTGACACTCCTCCCAGTCTAGTGTCATTAGCTCGTTCTACCTAATACAGAGAGAACATTTGAGAAGGCTTAACCCCCTTAGTTTCTTAACCTTGAATTATCTTCTGTTCCTCCTTTCTCCCTTTCCACTTTGTTGTTGTTGTTCTCCTTTCTGCTTTTCACGGTTAGGAGTTGCCACAGCGGAACTCCGGTCTGCTAATGATTGGCAGTAGATTTTTTTAATGGTGCCGAGGTGCCAGCTCAATGCCCAACCTTCAACGAAGGCACGGCCATTCACGCATGCCTTTCGAACGCCATTCAACCGCAGGGAGAACATGCAAACTCCACACAGAAGGTGCTCCAGCCGAGAATCGAATGGGAGAACCTCTTGCTGTGAGGCGACAACGCTACCACTGCACCACCTCGGCTTCTCCCTTTCCACTTTACTTAACAAAAAAAAAAAAATTCAGCTGATTTTACAATATTTGTGTTTCCTCCTCCAACTCGATTTCATTTTGGTTTTTCTGCTACTTATTCTCTTAAAGTGTTCAATTGCATCTTCTCTGCTGCATTCATTACTGCTGATTTTAGTCTGTTTAAATTTTAAGTGCTATTTAAGCTCAGCGGATACAGTTTTGGTGTCCTGCAGACTACAAGAGCAACAGGAAGGAAAGATACTCTAAGTGCCTCCATTTTGATTTTTTTCATAATTTCTTGCTCTCTGCGCTTTTTTTTGTAATTTTTAATTTATCTGCATTTATTTAAACTGTATTTGCCTTAATATTGCTACACACTCTAAGTGTTACTGTTTTTAACTGCTTTTCTGAAAAAAAAAAATCTAAGCTCGTTTCCCAAGTTTCCTGTAACTAGTCTAGTCCAGATACAGATTTGCTGTACCCTGGACTGTTTTGTAAGTTTCTGAGCCTCTCAGATCTTGCTGTGTTGGAGGGAAGTCTTCTAGCTTATCAGTGGGAGTGGTAAGTACTAGGTAGCCTGTCTACCACACGAGGAGTGGTTTCTGGCCCAGAAATTGTAGTTTATTGACCGTTTGGGCAGTTTTTCCATCCCATTCAACTTTCTGGTTTAAAAGCCTGTGTTTGCATGGGTTTGCCCACTACGCAGCGGCGCCTAGCTGAGTAAACTATTACCGATGCCAGAAAGTCTGCTCTTCAATTTTTCCCTTAGAACATGCTTGTTCTTTTACTTCTTGCACTTCAGTTGGCTTAATCGGCTAGCACTTTAACAGGCTTTTATAGCATTTATTGTAGCACACTTAGGTGCTATCAGCCCCAGCTGTTCCTATGCAGCAACAGCACCAGTACTTCTTAGTTATGACCACCCCTTCTGGTATGATTGTAGGGCAATTTCCTGGGCTTTCTCCTGCTAACCTGGTGCACTTGGGCACTCTTGAGACAGTGTGGCAACTGTCTAATCTACAGAGACAACCCTCTCTTCTTAACTCCCAACACTCATACTTGTGAGATATGCACACAAACCAAACAGAGACCCTGAGACAGAAATGCACTCTACCACCACAACACAACACCAACCCCAGAACACACAGCTCACCACCACAGTGTGCCCCTCAACCTAAGCCCTTAAGGCAAAACACTTTGTCCCATGTACTAATCATAAGAGAACAATTGTGAGGCACACTGATATCCCACTCACCTGGTTGAACAAGGAGAAGGTGACAGTCACTCACCTGGTTGAACAAGGAGAAGGTGACAGTCAGTTGTCTATCAGGTGCCAGGATCCGCCACATAACACATGCACTCGGGTCACTCCACAACAAGTACAAATATGACTCAGTCATTGTCCATGTTGGTGTGAATGACCTGAGACATACCTCCCTGGACTACATGAAAAGAGATGTGATGGAACTCTCGGATTATGTGGCCCAGGCAGATATGACCCTAGCCGTGAGCAGTACTCTAATGTCACCCAGAATGATATCACAGTATGAGCAGAAAATGATTGACTTCAACAATTGGCTAAGTTTCTGGTGTTATTCTAAGGGGATCCAGTAACTGTCTGCCTGGGATGACATTATCGGCAGACCTCGATGCTTTGCTAGAGACGGCCTGCATCCGTCACCTCTGGGATTTCGGGTACTGGCTAAAGCTCTTGCCACCTGTATAGTGCCTTTTTAGGCAGTGTCCCAAAGACAAACAAATGCAATCTGAGGGTCATGCTGCTCAGTGCTAGAAGTCTAAATCTCAAGATTCTTAACATCACTGGGTGGGGTGCACATGGGTTCACAGACTGGTCCCACAGTGTGAAAGTTGTGGATTCCAAGTCAGACTGTCGAACGGTCACGAGTGGAGTCCCACGAGGCTCGGTCCAGGGCTCTCTCATTTGGCATCTACATCTCAGAAGTCCAGGCCAACACAGAAGAACTCTGGCTGACCAAGTTTGCTGATGACTGCAACCTAGGAGTCATTAGCAACTCCCCAAGTGATGCAGACATCCTACAGAAGGGCCTCTCTGATACCAGTGACTGGTGTCGGAACCATGGCCTAAAGCTTAATGCCAAAAAAATGAGTCCTCATCCTCTTTGGAAAAAACTCCGTTCCCATGAATTACCACATTGATGGGAGCCCACTGAACACTAAGATCTGGGCACCCAGGTCAACAGTCACCTCACCTTCGACCACCACATTACCACTGTGGTCAGAAAGTCCTTCTATGTGGCACATCTTATAACCGAAGGTTTTGCATCCAGGAAGAAAGAGGTAATCATCCCTCTCTACTCATCCCTCATTAGACCAATCATCAAATATAACGCCCCATTTGGCATGTACCTGACCAGCTCCTACAACAGCTGGAGAGGCCACAAAAGTACCTCACAGAAAGGATCCAAGGCCTTAAACACATGTTCTACTGGAATAGACTCAAGAAACTTTAACTGTTCTCTCTTTTATCATCTACTTAAAAGTGATCTCTGCTTGACTTACAAAGCCATGTCTGATCCTGCCCTACTTGAACTGCTACACCTAAAGAAATCCCATTCCACATGCCCCAGAGATCACAGCCTCAACGGAACATGCTGGAGGGGCAGGTTCATCTCCCAAAGACTGCCCATACTCTGTAATAAGCTTCTCATTCATGTCAAGCAGAGCACCTCGCTGGCCCTCTTCAAGAGAAATCTTGACGAGTGGATAGGTAACGGAAAGTTCACCCCAGCGATCACTCCAGTTGCCGTACTGGATAGAGGCACTGTGAACTAACATCTGGTGGGATGGTGCCTGGGCAATTTTTTTGGGTTAGGCTTGGAAAGGCTGCAGGGCCATTAGCCTAGTACACACCTATGAACCTATGAAGCGTTAGAGGGATTAAAAAAAAAATGATTGTGATGGTTAGACCAGGATTTATTGTGACATGGTAGAGTGGCCATAGAGGGTAAGGTTATGAAATGAGACAAAAAATATGAATTACAATAGTAAGAATGTATTAAGGTGCATATGTATCTAATGAAAAATCAAAGGCACAGTTAAGGCAGATTTTCACAGCTTAAAAGTTATGTTCATTGAAAACGCTTCATGTTTACATTTTGTTAACTAGGGATATCCAACTGGGAAGGCCATTTCCAGTGGATTCGGGGGGGGGGGGTAGAGGGGGATTCCAAACAATTGCATTACAAATATTGGCAATGAGGGTAATCACATTGTAAATGGTATTAGCAACTGCAATGTTGTAAATTATATAGATGTACGGCAGACATTTCTTGGTACTGTTATAGTTTGAATTCAAAATCATTTAAGTGTAGTTTAAATTTTGTTGGATATTGAAATAAAATTTGATTTTACACCTTATAGTTTTAAGGCAGTAGAAACTGGAGGAAAGTGACGCTGGACAAAGAATTGTTTGGCTTGATGCTTTGGTTATGGAGATCGGAAGGGGATAGATGCATCTGATGTTTTGAGAGACTGCTTTTTAAATTCTATCATACAAAGTCATTGTACTGGATGCTTATGCTTTTAGAACACCTGTTTGGTCACTAAGGCTCTTCTGATTCATTGTTTTGAGTCACTAGGAAGTCATATATTTGTTACTAGGATGTACTTTGCATCTGTCAATAGCGTATTTGTTATATGTATATGTAAAAGAAATGAATGTATCCTATACAGGAAACACTAAAAGGTCTTCTGCAACCTAGTGTTTGCACTGACGTTGGTGAGCACTAGACATTTGCAAAAGAGGAACACACTTCCAGTAGAAGAGTTAGGCCATCATAATTTAGTCATTTAAAATGGCTAAACAGACATGACTAAACAGATGTCTGTAGGGAAATGTATAATCCTAATGAGTAGGCTGATGGAAGTTAGGTTTTTGTTACTTGCTTAATTTGAAATGAAGTGGAGTAAAATTTGTGTTATGGCTGTTGAATTACTGACTTGATTTATACAGTTGGGATTTAATTATTGGTTGTTACTTCTCCAGAAAATAAGGACAGGCCAGAACAACAAAATGTAGTTATAAAGATCCGCCAAACTGTATTTTAAGTTACTTCAGGATGCATACTTAACCAAGCTGTATTTTTGCATTCTTTCATGCTACATACTAAAAATGATGGAAAAGTTGAAGGGTCAGTTGAATTGCAATTGTAATGCTTCCACAAGCTGTATTTAATTTACTGCATGTTATATGTTAATAATTGGGTAATCTACCTTATTCTGAAGTCCTTTTGTAATTGCTAACCCACAATTGTATCTGATTAAAAGAAAAGCTTAATTTATGGTGATTCAGTTTTGCAGTTTGTTTTCCTGAACAGTGTACAACAGAACAGTACAGTATTGCTAGCTAAGGCAGTATTTCCAAGGAGATCAAGTTTAAAAGAGATGAGAAAAGCCAGTACAGCTAAAGGATCACTGTGCCTGAAAACTAAAAAGTATGTTTCCTTCCTTACTTCAGTATCAAATTGTTAAGCTATCCCAAAATGGTGTATCGTTCTTGTATGCTACATTAATATATTGCCATTGTTTTGTGATTAGTTTATTTACCCCAAAATGGTCTGTGTAGATTACTGTCTCTGTGATTGCAACTAGGGGTTCTTTTTTTATATAGCTTTTATAGGTAAGTACTAGGCTAGCTGATGTTGTGGGCCGTTTTAAGCCAAACCAATTTTGTGTTAGTTTGCACAATTTTATTGTTGTTTATAAACCTATTGATAACTGTATCTGTCTATGGCTTAAGACTTGTATGTGTTCTCAACTAGATACCCTTAGTGGACCTAGTTGAAATATGTATCTAGTTGAAATATGTATCTAATAATTGTCTTTATGTCTTGTAAGTATCTAATAATTGTCTTTGTCTTGTAAATTTGTCTCCTTGGAGCTTTTCTCCCCGGGCCTCCACTGAAAATGGACATGTATCCAGTTGGACTATCCCGGTTAACAAATGTAAAATAATTAAATAACCATCAAAATCTAGGGCACTCACTGTGTACGCAACCAGGATCCTTACTAAATCCGGTGCAAAACCGCTTAACACCAGGGAACGGGTGTATATACTTCAAACAGTACAAAATTACATATTCGTTTAAGTACTTTCATCTCTTTTGGGAGACTTCATTCCCTGGTAGTGTGTTTTCACACTGGATTTAGTAAGGTTCCAAGCCAAGCTGATTTCTCTTTTAAAGGTGAGAATAAAACCACGTGTCTTGTTTCTGTGAGGTTAACTCCTTAATTATACCAACCCCTGTGTACCGTCTCTACCTGCAGTAATAAGACACTTCATTGCCATTTATTTTCTTTCAGGCACTTCTTGGCATTTGCTAAAACTGAAAGTACTACGAATTATTGCTTTCTTTGGAGCGTCCCTGTAGAGTATCTGCATAATTTTTTAATAGTCTGTTTGATTTGTGCTTTTTAGTCTGATGTTTGATTTGTGTTTTTTGATCTGATTAGGAGAAAAAAAAGTCTGTTTCAATTTTTAGCTACATATAGTGTCTAAATTAGTTGTTTTTGCAACACAGAATTTTAGCTTTAGGAATCCCCCCTACCCACCCATTCTGTTGATGTCAAATTTACTGCTTATTCCTGGAAAAACTCCAAATTCAAGTACAAGAAAAATGGTGAAACACTCTGAAAACTTGGATAAAGTTTTGTATAGTTCATTGGAGCAAAAGTCCAGGTGTGCATTGTGAGATGGGCTAGTATATCATCCATGGTTAGTTTTTCTTCCTTTAGCCTGAATGCTGGGATAAGCTTAACAGGATTCTGGGTCCCAGGTGAATGAATTTAATAAATGAGAAAACAGATATACAGCAGTAAATCTTGCATTTTTTCTGGTTTGCAGGGTGCCCTCCACCACATTCCTGCCATTCAATTCAGCAGTAACAGTTAGCTGTAATAGGGCTAATATGTAGGTAGGCTGGAAGAAAATGTGCTTCTGCTGCTTGATCCTGGACATATTTGTGTATTTGTTTTTGTTTTGCTATATGTTTACTAGGTATGTGGTAAGGTCTACCAGGCTGTTGCCCTCATAGACACAGCCTTGTGGCTATGAGGGCAACTTAATCAGTGTATGCAAATATTTGCTCAAATCATGCTTATGTGAGGAGTCATAAATGATGACTTTCAAAGAATAAAGACTGTATGCACATACAATTAGTGTTTTGAGTGTAATGAGAGGTGTCATAAATTATTTTTTCAAATAATAAATAATGTATGCATATACAGTAGTATTTATAGTGGAATGAGACCGTGTGTTTCCTATGTATAATATATACAAAGACTTGATGACAGGTTTCATTGTACATCAGAAGTGATGTTCTGGTAGATTCATTGTACATTGAGAAACATTACAAATGTAATACTTCCTTAAACTGTGCAAATATTACAAATGTAATACTTCCTTAAACTGTGCAAATAATTTAACATCAGTCTGAAGCATTTGCAGATTGCTTTTTGTGTAGATGGTTCTTTACTGTCTTTTTTTTTTTTTATATTCTTATAAACCAAAACCATGCATACTAGGATTTGTGGTTCTGGAACAACTTAAACATTTAAAGTTGAACAAGATTTTTTCAAGTGTTTTTAAATTCTTCCAAAGTTCGTGTAGTTTTTATCTTTGTGGCCAAGCCTTGAGAAAGCTCTTTCAGCAATAATTGTTTTGAAATGGGGTTTTGAAAGCGTTATGCCTTCCATTTAGAGAACAAATTTAAGAAGTTCCCGCTTAGTGGAGGACATTATCCTAGCTTTCTAATTTAAAACAATAGTGTACTTAGTGTACTTAAATGGAATGAGGCTTTGTTTGTTACTTCAAGCCATTTTTATTGCTTTTAGCAGATTGCAGTGATGGGCATGTGAGTCTGCTAGGAGTACAGATCTACAGATTTTGTTTTCAGTAGTTTGATGGTTTATTGAACATCTTGATGTAGTAGATAAAGTAGCCAAGATTTCTTGTTGGCACACCTTTGTATGCTGTGAGAAGGCTGAATAGTAGAGAAAGCAAAAACCTGCTTTACTTTATGTGGCAGTGTGGGGGGTTGTTTTGGGGAAGGAAAGGGCACTTGTATGAGGAAAAGCTTGTGTTGTTGTTTGTCTTACGGCTTTTCCCAGTAAGGGGTCGCCACAGAGGAACTCTGATCCGCTAATGATTGGCAGTAGATTTTTACGAAACGCCGAGGTGCCAGCTCGACGCCCAACCTTCAACGAAGGCACGCCCATTTACGCACACATGTCTACCCAACCGCGGGGAGGGCATGCAGACTCCACACACAAGGCACTACCAAGCCCAGCCGAGAATCGAACGGGAGAACCTCTTGCTATGAGGTAACAACGCTACCACCGTACCACAGAGGAAAAGCTTGTGTATAACTTTAAATATTTTTTTTTTTTACATGTGATTTCTAGATAACTGTCCAGCTGGGCTGGAAGCCCATTTTCAGCGGAGACCCAGGGAGAAAAGCTCAGTGCAATATCAGTTTACAGTTATAAAAAATGCATTTAAAATAGCAATACACAGTTGTACAGGGAAGTGTAACAAAAACAGTACAAATACAATGTACAGCAAAAACATCAGCTTGGAGTAACGTGTACCAATAAAATGTAACATAATTGTGGAATAGATTGAATTAAATGCCAACTACTTTGGAATAACATTGGTTGAAAACAAATATACACAGTGAATGGATAAAGCGACATTGTCTTAAATGGATTGATCCATAATTAGTGCAGAAAGAAAAAAGGATCCCTAGTCTGGCTTAGAGCAAGGACAGAGCCAGTGATTAGAAAAGTATTATCTGAGAGATTTCTTGAAAATGGAGGTGTTGTCAGTATTAAGAATAAGCTGAAGTAATAGGTTTCAAGATTTGGATTTTTTTTGGAGTACAGTGAGTCCCTGAAACTGTTCATAGATTTGGTTACTTTTTGGTGTTGTCAGTATTAAGAATAAGCTGAAGTAATAGGTTTCAAGATTTGGATTTTTTTTGGAGTACAGTGAGTCCCTGAAACTGTTCATAGATTTGGTTACTTTTTGAAGAAGTTTGTCTTTTAGGTCAGGGCAATTATTTGGTTTGGTTAAAATTGTATGTGCAAAAGTAAGTTGGTTTGGTTGAAGTAAATGGGTTGAAGCCAGTTTTTTTTTAGTTAGGCAGTGGTGATCTCTATAGGGAAAGTTGGTTGCAAATTTGGCTATTTTATTATAGCATGACTCTAACTGGTAAATTACATATGTAAATAGGTAAATATGGCAGCAGTTGTAGAAGAAATCAAACTGTAGGGTCATTAAAATTTTGCTGAGCTGCCAAAAGGTTTCTGCTTATGACTAAAGATTATTCTGAGCACCTTAAATATGGATTTACTTGGTTCTTGTTTGAATATTGTGTGTATTGCTGAATGGCCAGTTGATCAGTATTTGCATATTGGAGGGCGAGATGCTGGGAAGTAGCAGAACTACTGCCATCTCTGGATAACCTGTTACTTATAAGCAAGCTTATTTTAGGGTGTGGGTGCTAAATGCTTAAAGTTAAGGTTCTTCACTCCAGAGGTCTGTGAAGGTATTGTCTGAGTTTGCCTTTCTAATAGTGGCCTACAGCAAGTGGGATGTCAGCATATACTGGAGAGAGACTGGGGGGGGGGGGGGGGGGTGTAGTGACTTGTTTTTGCTAACAATATGAATTGACTGATCCTTGCACCTGTTTCAGCCAGGGCCTGGGTACAAGTTGTACATGTATGCAGACTAGCAAAGTACTTTGTTCTTTACAATCTGATATTGTATACAACTCGTATTTGACATCAGCATTTGGAAAAAAAATACTCATTACATGACACTTTCAGAAGTAATAGTAATGGCACAGATTGTAGATAATCCATTACAAATTAAGCAAACAGTACTGACATTTATGTTCACTTTCAGGTACGTGCACAACTGTTATATAAATGAAGTTAATTAGGCGATAGAATAGTTGGATATTTTTCTAGAGTTCTGAGAGCACACTGGAGGGTCTAGCTTTGACTGTATACACATTTACGTATACATTGTTTACTTTTTTTCAGATGTTGAGTTTTTCAAGAAGTAGGGGAGGAAGGCTTTGAAGGGATTGGTTGGAGGTTGGGGAGGAAATTGACCTATATCAGTGTAACATTTTGAAGTTTTACGAGCCCTTTAGGAATATGAGTATCTTTTTCCTGATTTCATTGTAGGGTATAAGTACCCTGCCCTCTTTTGGGGAGAAAGTTCTAGTTTACAAGAAGAATTTTGGAGAAGCCTTTTCACCAGCTGTGAGGCTAAACTGGGAGGAGTGAGGTATAGAAGTGTCATGGTACTGTTGTCTTGAGTTTTTAGCAGGGAGGAGATTTATGGAGAGTGTTCCTAAGGCTAGGCTAGGCCAGGAATTCTCATACATTTGTTTAAAGTTAAGAAGGGTATGATTGGTTACCAGGGAGCAAACAGTGGAGTAGGGTTGGGGCGGGTTGGAGGATGAGGGGAAACCAGTTCTTTGATAGGGGGAAATGTTTTATCTTTGGGAGAGCATTGCATAATGCTGGGTTGTAAAGGTGCATTTGAGTGATACTCTTCCCTTCCACCTTAGTTTCAAAAGTTAACAATTTTCACAGACACAGAAGGAAGGAGTCTGGAAGAGTGATTCACAGAAGAGTCAGGAGACAGTAAAATGGGTACAGAATGTAAGGTGGTAGAGGAGCAGAGTGTAGTGACTTTGGAACATGGCTGAAGAGCATTACTTTACAGTGCTAAGAGTCTGGGTATGGAGTTGCAGTCATTGGAACAGTGGTCTGTAACAGGACTGGATGGATGGATGTTCCAAGGATAAGGTGTTTATGAATAACACAGAATGGAGGTGGAGTAGTAAGAAAAGTAAGAATCAGTGCTTCAGCTCAAGTCTAATATCTTAAGGGTGCAAGTAAGTGGCAGTTCTGTATACAGTACTTTAAGAGATTGCATAAAGTGTCTTTTTAGCAATACTGAAATCCTTTGTTTCATTTTCAAATTCTCATAAACTAGTACTCTTACTGGGTGTTTCTGCAAACCAGGTCTTAACAAAATTCATTTTCTTTAGAGGCAGAGGGGACCACATTAGACGAAAGCCAAATGCTTTTTTGCCATTTAGTAATTAGACGAAAGCCAAATGCTTTTTTTGCCATTTAGTAATTGTTGTTTATGATTGCGGTAGTGGTGCTGCAGTAGCGTTGTCGCCTCACAGCAAGACGTTGTCCCGTTCGATTCTCAGCTAGAGTGTCTTCTGTGTGGTGGCATACGTGAATGGGCGTGCCTTCATTGAAGGTTGTGCATCAGGGCTGGTAACTTGGCATGTAAAAATCCACTACCAAACATTAGCGGACCGGAGTTCCGCTGTGGCAACCCCTAACCGGGATAAGCCGAAAGACACAACAAGTAATTGTTATTTATGGTTGATCTAGGTCGACCTGAGTTTTGCTTTTAGCTACTCTGCAGTTTCCTATCCTCAGCCCCACCTTGTCTTTACATCAGTCACCTTTGAGTTACTTGTGAACAATTTTTGCCTTTCAGCTGCCTTACTACTTTAATGGGCTGTTTGTATTCAGCTCCACTCCTGATTGGGTTGTATGTTCAGATTATGCTCCTTCCTTCCTTCTTTCTTTTTAATGCATTTCTAATTTTATTATACAATTTGTACATTGCCTTCTTTGCCTTGTCTTCCATAAAGATAGTGTCTTTGCAGACCAGTCCTTCCTTTAAGACAGCCTCTTCCACATAAATGTCTAATCCGTCTTGATCTTGTCTATTCACTTTATCTATAAGGACTGGCTGTTGTAGGTGCTGGTCAGCTCAATAATTGAAAAGTTTTTCCAAGCACAAACTCTTCCCCTACTCCCATAAAGCTTTGCACATATTCTCCTTTCCAGATCTTTTAGCTTACATTGCACAAATCGGCCCAAGCTGTTTTTTGTTTTTTCACTAGTCAAGCCATAAAAGGAGTCAAGTTGTTCAGTATATTAGTATTTTTTTCCTGCTTCAACTTGGGCATTCCATATTTTTGTTATTGTTAGACCTTTTCTTCATCAGCTCACATCTTTCTTTTCGGTCAGGTTTTTTTTTTTTTTTTTTGCCCTCCCCTGTTTAAAGCCACCATTTTAATTTTGAGCTTTTACACTACCAGAATTGTTTGAAGTTTTTCATTTCCTTGTATGAATGTGAGTTTATGGTAGCTCAAGGTCCCCACCCTCACCACAAGACAGTTTACTAGTTATTTGTGTGATGGGCTTTTATCCATTTATTTGAGAAATGCATCACATGTGAAGTTTTAGCCAAGAAGTGTATATTTAAACTTTTATTCAAAAAGTGTTTAAAAATAACTATCCACAGTCCGGTCTCGGGTTAAGAATAGGCACCTTTTTTTTTTCAGTGCTGCTTAATTTTCTTAGCCATCACACCATCAGTACCCCTTATTATGGTGATTGCACTGGAAGAAAGTGTTGACTGTTACCCATAGCTAAGTGGGTCAGTATCTCTTGCTTCCCATTATTGTCCTAGAAGGGTAAAGAAAAACAAAACCTTCATTCTCTATTCCCATTTGGTGTCAGAAGTGTCTAGGCTGGAGCAGCCACTGTATGCCTCATTGTTGACACTGATCACATTGACTTTTTTTTGTTTGTCAATTTTTTGGTAGCATTAGAAAATGTTGATAGTTTTGGCATCAGCATTTGCTAGAAAATCAATTATTTTTGCCCGTATTCCTTCCTAGCCGTTCCAACAAAGGTGAATACTTTTTATACCGCATGAATGTCCACAGACCGCTAGAGTTTTATATACAGGACCAAATAAGGTTCACTGTTTTTCATTTTGTTGTAGCCATTTGGGATCCGAAATTTATAATGTCAGTTTGGCCAGGTGTTTCTCATAACATTAGATTTAGCTTTGAGAAATGTATTAACAAAACTTTGACTACTGCACCTACAGCACAGTTGACTAGAGCTGTGGCTACCTCTTGGGCCATTTTTCAGAATTGCATTCTTAGATGATATTTGTGTAGTTACTTCATGTGTTTAACTGCATACATCTCCAGGGTGTTATAAGCTGGATGTAATCTCTAGGTCTTGATCTTCCTTCAGAACTGCATTCATCTGAGGTTTGTTCCCATGGTGACAAAGTAGAAGTCAGACTCTGTCCCACTGGTTGATAAGGGTGGCTGTCCTCAGCAAGTTAATGTAGGTCATTTGCCCATAATTACAGATATGGATCATCCGGGTCGGACCTCATCAGCTTATTCACATACCCCCCCCTGTTTCATGTCACACATTGTCCATAGGATTTTTGTTGTGTTTTGCTTTTTATTGGCACACCTGAGATTTGGAGAATAAATTAGCAGCTGCAGATGTTTTAGGTAGAGAAGGGGCTAGTAGCCAGGTGAAGTGTTAAATGTTGAATTGATTGAAAGCCTGTAGCATCATTTTGATATACATGAAAGTTTGGGTAAGGCCAGCTTCACAGATGCTGATTTTACTTGCAAAAGTGTGTTTTCATTTGCTACAAAATGTTCTGGTTATTTCTAGACACTCCAGCCACAGTAAGTTTCAACCCTTAAAGTTAGGTAAATCTAATGTATCCTCTGTCTCCTCCCTTCGGCCCCATTATTGGAAGTGTGAAAAGCTTCTGTTCATACCCCTTCATTAGCATGTTTCAGTCTGATTACCCTCCTATACAGAACAGTTCTTCATGTTGATAGCATAGCATGGTCCTGTATCACTCCTCACCCTCCCATTCTGCCATTAAAATGATTTTGTGTCCAGTCTTAGTTCCTCCTTGCTTAACAGTGGTGGTCTGCTGCTCTGAATTTAAAAAAAAAATACTGCTTTCTCCAGTTCAGTTCTGTGCTTTGATGCCTTGTTTGTGAAGTCTGCATCTCCTCACTGTCTCTGTGTGTTTTTTTTTTATGGAGTATTCCCATTTCTTGCTATGTAACAAAGACATGTCTTAGATGAGCTGGCTATCCTCCAAATTGTTCTTTAAATGTGAGTACTGTTAGGGTGTGCACTTGTGCTTTCTGTGATGCTTTGGCACACCATCAGGCTTAATTTTGCTGCCTTTGTTTGATTTGCCTAAAGGTTTAACTGGGTGAAGTGGTCCATTGGATCCTTTTCAGTTACAGTCTGAGCCATTTGACATATGCAGGATATTGAAGCATTTATCTGCTTGAGAACAGCATTGCCTTTTTTGTTTCATCTCTTAAAGGACAGCATATTTACGATTTTGTGGCATGCACTTTCTGTAAGGAAAGTGTCCGTGTCTGCTACACATACCTCTCAAACTCTTAGAGCAAGAAATTTGGATAAGGCCTAAAATAATGGAGAGGGGGGACAAAGTCCCAAAAATAGAGAAGGATTTTAAATATTGTTCTTGTGATGTCAATATAATATCCCACTGAACTGCCTCCAAAATAATGCAACATACCTTACTTTTCTGGGTCAGTAACTTTGGAGCTTCAATCCTCACTACTGACTCCAGCGTGAGACCATCACTTAAACAGGAGTAACATTTCACAATTTTCCCTTAAGACCACAAAAGGAACATGCTTTGTAGCCTGCTACTGGAGTGTATACTTCTGTCGACGTCTAACATAACTCCTTATTACACACTTCAGAGCAATATGTCGCAGTTTAAGACCTCTGATACACACGCACTTAATTAAACCTCTGCGAAAGCCTGGCACAGATTTCCAGCTGTGTCCCTTCCCCAAAGTAATACAGTAATGCTGCCACCAATCAGAGTGTCTTCATGCCCTTCTAAAGGAGTGTCCAATTATGAAAATTAAATATTAAAACAAGTAGTAGCAAATGACCTAAACAACCAGGCTTTCGGAGTGGTCCTGGGAATTATCAAAGCAAGTATAAGCACTCTCAAATCACTAAAGAAAACACTGAGTGCCCAGCCACAATGTAAGTTAGTAAAAATATTTAATATTGTGCAAAATAATTAAAAATATAAAACCGTAATTTCCTATAAACCGAGCTTAATCACCAGGCAAATGAAATAAATACTGTAGGATAGAAATCCAACATTCAGAATACACTCTAACTGATCTAGCTGATTAGTTATCATTTTCCTATCTGACTAAAGAACACTGTCCCTGATCTAAACTAAATTACTACAACAGAGCAAAGGCAGGCTTACAGTTCTTGGTCAGTCCTTTTGGGTATCCATTGCATATACATCTGTAACTGTCACTGCTGTAATGCCAACTACTGACTGTCTTCAGCCAGCTCTTTTATAGACTAGCCTCTCAACTGTTCCGGTTCTAATTTTTCATTTAATAATTTGAAAATCTGTTTTCTGAAAGTTCCTTCCTATCTTTCAGCTTCTGACAGTCGCACACAGCAACTGTCAACATTCCAATAACATCATCTACTGATCAGCTGAATATGAGACCGTTTGCCTTTAGAATCTCTCTTCACAAACATGGGCAGCCAGAAATCCAAAAGGGCACTGCCCAAGTCTCCAAAACATTCTGTACAAACAGATTACAAATCAACTTGTAGGAACTTATTTATAATATCATAGCTAGTCATACTGGCATATGAAATACACATGTTAATCTAAAATTATGTAGAAAAACTCAGCCAGACATGCTAGCACAAATAAGTGTCTAATTTATTCACAGTTCTTATAAACTTGGAAAGTAACTAGTATAACAGGATTTGTGTTAGCATGCATTTTCTGAAGGATATGAAGTCTGAAAGTCAATGTATGTCATTTAATTACGGATCTCTATACTCGGTGATTTGCCAGAAAACCACAAATCTTATAAGAAAGGGACCAAAAATATGATGCAGGAATGTGGACATTCGGTGAAAATCTGCACAATTGAGGGTATGTTGCTACAAAAAAATCTAAATGCATCTTCAGTAGAAATGCTGTGGCATAATTGTAAATGGTATTCAGCAAAAACGTGAGTAGTCACTGTTCGGCAGTAAATGCTCATTATAAATTCAGCATTACCCATGGGAACAAGTGGAACTCCAAAATCTTGAAACAAGAAACCATTTCATAGCCACTTGTAGTGATACAAGTTTCAAAATGGATAGATTAATTAAAGTGGTTATTGAAATGTGAAGGTAACTGTCATTACTTTCAAGATCATGAACATGTTAAAAAAATACAAAGCTTGTTCATGGAAGTAATGAACCTTCAGATTGCTTCAATGACTAAGCTTTCTCAGAACTGATTTGCAGTCTCTGCTTGAAATGTATGAGATTGTGGTACTGTGCAAGCTAGCATTGTCACTCACTTAGGCAGACGTGCAGAGCATGTACAGCATGTGAGGAAACTTGCCAGCAGGAGAAGATGGAAGGAAAATTAAGGTCTGTTTATATAATGATTAGTTAAACAAGGGGAAAAATAAGACTTTTTAAGTAATGTCATTGTACGATAGTAACAAATCACATTTGGCTGTGGGGAAATGTAGGTTTACCCACACCGAAATGTGATTTATTGCTCAAGTACCATTTGGAATGCCAATGATAGTCTCTTCATTTTGTTGATGAATATCATAGACACTAGTTTCAGTCCCTTGTGTCACAGTGGAACAGGCCATTGTAATGGGGTACAATTTATAAAGAGGTCACTTTTTAAATTTCTGCCAACAAGTAGTGTGGTGTAGTTTTTTAAAACTTGTCCACCCTTCTGTGTATATGTGTGCTCACATAGATATGTACACTGACTCCCTCCTGGCCAAGCTATATCTGTGCCTTTTTTAACTGTGATTAAATGGCCAACAAGGATCCATTGTTTTCATTTACCACTATAAACTAGCATCATTTTGACTTTGTACATCTCCTGATGCCCGAATGAAGTGAAAGGAATAATGTCCACAGCAATGATGCCTGAATGAAGTGAAAGGAATAATGTCCATGGCAATGTATTTCTACACACACACACACACACACACACACACACACACACACACACACACACACACACACACACACACCTACCTCAAAACAGCACTTTTCCTTATCTACTCCAGGGGTGTTTTTAATTAGGAAGAAAGGTACAAAACATTATGGAGATGGCAACGAATTTAAAATTTGCTGATGCATACATTGCCCCACTAACTAGTACCATCAATGATCACTTTAACATTGATCTGTGAAGTATAAGAAAATTATCTGTATTCACACTTCTGCCACTGTTAATACAGTCACACTTTTCCCAATGATTTAAGTCCATTTGTTAATAATAAAAATAACTTTGGGGTTATTGATGCCACCGCAACTTTGGCTAGTTGGAGAAAAACAAGTTATCGGTAATCTGCTTCCCAGCTTCATTAAAAAAAAAAAAAAAAACATGATTTTTAACTACTGCTCATCTCTGCTTTTGCTGTAATATTGCATCAGTATGCATTACAAAGTGCCCAAGGTAGTATTTTAATAAAAAATCATTTAAAACATTTAATTTCATCTTTTAATAACTGTTTAATCACCTTTTTTTCAATTTCATGTCTTGTATGGCTTTTTAGCCTGGTTGCTCAGCTGGTTTGAGGCTAATTTTCATTAAAAGCACATCAGTAAGCATTTGCACACCCAAGACGCAAAACACACAACTAGAGACTGAGGTTTTGAAGTTGCTCATAACTTTTAATTCTTTGCACTAAACCATCAGACTGATTTGTTTCCTTACCCTTCTCACTTGTCTTGTGTCCTTGCCTTTAATGTCGTGAAATTTGCAATATATAGTACCAATGCCCCCCCCCTTTTTTTAAGATTGAAATGCATTTCATTAAATATTTTGAGGTCAGACTTAACTAAACACGCATTTCAAAATAAGAAGACTCTCTCTAGTTTCTGGCACATAAGTGCCTCCATCTGAAAAGACCATCTCTTTTGATTCAGTTTTAGTGAGCACCACTTAAGTTGATGATCTACAGTGTCCTGTGTATCAACGATTTACAATAGTGGGGGGAGGTGTTTCAGGAAAAGGAAACTGTTTCTCCACCTGTATAAAAAGCTCCTGGTTAAATTCAAATTTCCTGGACAGTGCCCCTTGTTTCTGATCTTGTGTTTTGCCGGCCCTGGAAGTAACCTTACATATGGTGAAGTCTTCCGTAGCACCAGAAATAACTGTTTGGTTTTTCATTGGTATTGATTAGGAAGCTTTCTTGTTGTCTTTCAGACTTGTGCACACTGATGTTCCAGGAAATCGTGTACATGGTTATTTGCCGAGGATGTAGAGGTGGATGAAAGCACTGATGACCTCTGTGTCTTTTGGACCTTATTGTGACCATGATCTTTCATCACATTCACCTTCCTTCAGATCAGTGTACTTCATTGCAAAGTTAAGTACCATAGGTTGCAGGATCATGGCACCCTTCTGGACCTTTTACTAGTGCCAGACTAACCAGGCTGTAGAGTGATAGACAGTGGTTGCTGTTTCAGTTGTGAGGTTATCGTTCCTTTACCTGAACCAGTTGCTGTTCTTGATGACTGATCTCGGGTGATGATTATGGAACACGCCTGGGCTTCTCATTAAGAAAATGGAGCTGCAGTGCTAGGAAATGTTATGTAATAAACTTGAGCTAAGGGAGGTACATCAAGATGTTCATCGTGTTTCACTGTTGCAGTCATTACACTTGGGTTATCCTGCTGGCAGGCTACCCGCAGTCGGCCTGAATTCCAAAGTTTAGGTCCGGCGTTGGTTGCGGTCGCCTCTTCCCTGACATCAGTGTGCCAGGGGTATAAAAGATGCAGCCGACGCCGTTTTCTTCAGTCTTTCTTGCCGCGCGGTGCCTGAAGCAAAAGCAGTTCGCAAGTGCCGGTCGGCCGACTCCTGTGGTTTTCAAAATCGTATTTCAGATCTGACATCTTCTGAACTCTTCATTAAAGCTAAGTACCCTGTTGGGGAAACATTTTTCTTGCTCCAGACCGATGTCAGAAAAAGTTAACAATTGTATTTCTTGTGGGAAGCAAATACCTCATAAGGATTTTCATTCTTACTGTATTCCTTGCCTAGGCCCTGATCACAATGTTGCTAGCTGTCGGCTTTGTGCTAGATTTAACCAACGCACTATTAAGCGTCGAAACGATTTTGCCTTTCATTACTTTGGTCGAAAATTCAGTTATATAATGCCGTCGGAACAAACGACTACCAGAGTTTATAAAAAGCACAAGGAAAAGGACAGGCATCCGAGGTCTAAAACCAACGACGTGGCTTCCGCTAAGCCAGTCACCAGTTCGCTGGTTCTCAGTGAGGCGCATTCGCAGCCCCTGACGCCCGCTACCTCAGAGCCACAGGACGCTGCCAATTCCCACGTGGAGCCAGCTTGGCCTCTGGATACTCAAGGTATTGGACACTCGGAAACTATTCTCTCAGATGGGTCCGGAGCCGCTGTGCAGGCATCGGCTTCTGAGGGTATTTTCAGACCTACACAGCTATATGTAAAGCCTACCTCAGCTTCCAAAGCAAAGACTAAAGCAACTCTAAAGACAAAGAAACAAGTACAGCATTCTCCTGGACAGACTTCCATGCCTAAAAAACAGATGCTCAAAATGGCTGAAGACCTAATTACCTTGATCAGGGGTTCCCATCCCCCTCCTGATAAAAGGCCTAGGCAAGAGACAGAATATGAATCTTCAGATCAGGTTTCCATTTCCTCTGACTCCTCTTCTGAGCAGGAATACTCTCTTCCTCCCTATGAGGATTCTGATGCTGAAGAATCCATTCCTTCAGCCTCTCCTCCTGAGGATTTATCTTTTGGGGAAACCCTGCATACCATGAGGGAGCACTTCCACTGGGATAGCCAAGATTACTCAGAATCAAAGAAAAGGCTTAGAGATTTTCTTTTACTGCCTCAGCGCAGGCCACTTGCTATTCCCCCTGTGTTAGACATTGTAGATGATGTATTTTCAGAGTCCGCCTTTTCTCCTGATTCTTTACCCCCTGCCCCTGTAAAACCAGACAGATACTACAGGGTTCCAGACTCCCATAAATTTCTTTACAAAAACCCTGCTGGTGATCCAGAAACTATTTCTCAGGGTCCCAAAGGGGTCAAGGCTTCTACTGCAAAAAACCCTATCCCCTCTGACAGGGATTCTAGGGCACTGGATAGATGGGGGAAGAAAGTTTACACTTCTACTACTTTGGCTGTGAGGGCTTTAAACTGTCAAGTTCATATGCTTAAATATCAGCAATACTTAATGTCACTGCTAAAACAGAAAATGTTGACAAATTCTGATTGTGCAGAAAATAAGGAAACGCAGGATTGATTGCATGCAACTGATCAAGTGGGAAATCATACATTGCAATGTGGTTTTGATTCTCTAGAGGCCTCTTGCAGGGCCACAGTTATGGGTTCTGTCATTAGGAGGCATGCTTGGTTAAAGAAACAGATTCTACCTGATCATGTTAAGGCAAAATTACTAGATGCTCCATTACAGCATGATACTTTATTTGGTGTTAAAGCAGAGGAGGTGTTGAAGAAAATGGAGGACAAAGCAAAATCTATGCAAACAGTAAAGGATTTCTTACAGGTACAGCCACCCAGATTTAGCAGAAACTGGCCTAAGAATTGGTCCTTTCCAGTGTCAGACCACAAAGGGGCAGATACAGATGCCCTAGAGGAAGATCCCAGCCCCAGGGCTCATACAGGCCTAAACAGTCGGCCGCTTCTGCCTCCAAAAGCAGAGAAGACAAATCACAGCCATACAGGAAACGGTCCCAATGACTTCCCTCTGCCAGCACCAAGCACTTATCTTTTGGCAGCCCCCTTGGGGGGGAAAACTAGCACTTTTTCACAAAACTGGCACATGATTACCCAGGACAAATGGGTCTTGAATATAGTGTCCCAGGGCTACAGGTTCCACTTTCACACCCTGCCAAGGGCAAAAGGTATGCCAGACCTGCCACACAGTCAATGGGCAGAGGCATAAAAACAAGTTTCACCCCTCATGGACATGAGGGCCATTCAGCGAGTACCACAGCAAGAGCAGGGACAAGGTTTTTACTCAAGGCTTTTCTTGGTACCACGAAAGGACAAAGCCTGGAGGCCAATACTGGACCTGTCTATTCTGAATACATTCCTGGACATACCAACATTCAAAAGGTTGACTTTGCAGCAGCTTCTGCCCATGCTGGGCAAGAAGGCTTGGGTTGTAACTTTGGACCTAAAAGAGGCATACCTGCATGTACCAATCAGACAATTTGCAGAAGATACCGCAGATTCATAACTGGCTCAATGCATTGCCCTTTGGCTTATCTACTGCACCCAGGGTCTTCACAAAATGCCTGGCTCCAGTAATTGCATATTGCAGACAAAGAGGAATTCAGATATATCCTTACTTAGACAATTGCCTTATTCAAGCAGAGAACAAGGACATTCTACTAGAGCACCTGGCATTCGTAAAAAGATTATTGATTTGCCTAGGGTACACAGTAAACGAAAAGAAATCAAAATTAGTACCATCTCAAGAGATAATATTCCTGGGTGCAAGCTTAAATACAACTACCCAGATGGCTTATCTCACGCCAGACAAACTAATGCAACTGACTTACTTCGCAGTGTTGGCAACAAAGACCCAGTTAACTGCAAGAAAAATTCTGCAGGTCTTGGGCTTCATGGCATTCTGCTAATTTCATATGCCAGACTGCATATGAGGGAACTACAATGGTATCTAAAAAGTGTTTGGACTCAACATTGCCACAGCCTGGAAACATTGATTACCCTCATTCCTTGCCTTCAACAGGAGTTTCGATGGTGGGCACAGTCCTGTCACCTCAACAAAAGACAGTCATTCAACCTACCCACGGCCAGGCAGTCAATAACAGATGCTTCAGATTATGCCTGGGGGGCCCACATGGCAGGAAAATGTATTCAGGGCACATGGCCCTCAAGCCAAATGCATCTTCATATCAGTCAAAAAGAGATGCTAGCTGTTCAAAATGCCCTGACAGCTTTCAAGTACTTTCTTCATCCAGGACAACTACTGATGAGGACGGACAATACTACAGTCATGTGGTACATAAACAAACAGGGAGGCACACATTCCTACCCCCTCTGCAGACAAGCCATGACTTTGTGGTAACAGCATTGACTTATCAAGTAAATTTGCAAGCACAATTCTTGCCAGGAAAGAAAAATACTCTGGCAGACGAACTAAGCAGAAACATTACGGATCCCCACGAATGGAAACTGGATCCACAAGTCTTCAGCATGATAACAAAGAAATGGGGATGCCCAGAGATAGATCTTTTTGCCTCCCGTCACAACTGCCAACTACAGAGATTCTGCACAAGGACTTATCACAAGCTAGCATAGAAAGTGGATGCTCTGTCATTCAGCTGGAAAGCCCAGACAGTATACGCCTTTCCTCCTCTGCCTCTCCTTCCCAAGGTACTCCTAAAGGTTAGACAAGAGAAGGCAAAAATGATTCTGATTGCCCCAGACTGGCCCTGCCAGCACTGGTACCCAATTCTAAAGAGCATGTCTCAAGGCCCAGCCTGGACATTGCCTCTAATTCCTCACTTACTGACCCAACGAAACAATCAGATCCTGCACAGCCAACTCAGGACCCTAGATCTGGCAGCATGGCGAATAATGTAGCCATTCAGAATACCAACCCTCTCTCTAAAGCAGTGATGGATGTTATTTTGGAGGCCAGGAGGCCAAGTACCAGAAAATCTTATGCAGAAAAATGGAAGAGATTCTGTGCTTGGAACCAGGCACAAGGAATTGACACGCCTGTACCAAATATTCCTCAGATTTTACAATACCTAACTGAGAAGCTTGACAAAGGCCTATATTTCTCATCAATTAAAATCCATGCCTCTGCCATTTCAGCTCAATACAATATGGAACCACAAATTTTTTCTCTACCATTGCTAAGGCAGTACCTTAGTGGGGTCAAAAACTTAAGACCTCCAAGGAGAGCACCAATACCTACATGGGACCTCAATTATGTCTTGGAGAAACTTACACTGCCGCCTTTTGAGCCAGCCAATACAGCTGAAATAAAGTTCTTATCTTGGAAAACAACTCTGCTCCTAGCAATAACCTCTGCAAGATGAGTTTCAGAGTTACAGGCTATCATGGCTGTGGAACCTTTCATCATTTTCCATCCAGACAGGGTTTCTCTGAGGACTAACCCTACATTTATGCCTATGGTAGTGTCCAGTGTGGCCCTTAACCAAACCATTCATTTGCCTACTTTCTATCCAAACCCACAGAATAAGGGTGAGAGACTCCTGCATTCTTTGGACATACACAGACAGCTACGCTTCTACTTGGACAGAACTAAAGCTTTCAGAAAGACTGCGCAACTTTTAGTGGCATATGGTGCAGGATCCACAAGGAAAGCCTATCTCAAAGCAGACTATTTCGAAATGGTTAGGCCACTGCATTCGAATCTGTTATTCACAACATGGCAAATCAATTCCTAAGGACATTAGGCCACAATCTACCAGAGCAACATACACTTCAGCAGCCTTCCTCAGAGGGGTACCAACCAACAACATTTTAGAGGCTGCAACTTGGAGTTCAGTGCACACTTTCACCAAGCAGTACCATTTACCTCTCTACTCTAAATCCAGAGCAGGCTTCGCCACTGCAGTTTTTGCAGGGCCTTGTAGCCTCTCCTAATCCTAGCTAGACCCAGCCACCCTTCTTCAGCTTTGGGATTCAACCCAAGTATAATGACTGCAACAGTGAAACATGATGAACATAGTACAGTTGTGTACCTACTATAAATGTAGATGTTGCAGTCCAAGTTACCCACCATCCCCCTTTTTCTTTGTTGGGACTTCCCAACAATGTGGTGTATTTGCTTGTAGATGAAGGCGATGTTTATGTTATGTTTTTGTATGCATACTTATTGGCATAAATTTTTAGCCTACCATGTTTGGGGGCACCTGACATCTGGGGCAAGAAAAACTGAAGAAAATGGCGTCGGCTGCATCTTTTATACCCTTGGCGCACTGACATCAGGGAAGAGGCGACAGCAACCGACGCAGAACCTAGACTTTGGAATTCAGGCCGACTGCGGGTAGCCTGCCAGCAGGATAACCCAAGTGTAATGACTGCAACAGTGAATACACTCTAACATCTACATTTATGGTAGGTACACAACTGTACTTTCTGTGATGTGTTTTGTACCAGACACACTTTTGCTACGGTCAACCGTGCTATGGTGTGGTACATAAGTAGACATGGTAGCACTTGAGATATGAATTTGACTGTAGGCTTAAAACTGATGCATCTCTCGTACAGCTGTTTGTCATGTGAAAAATTCAGTTAGATCTTTTGAGAATGGAATACCTCTGAGCTCAACTTAGTTGTATGAGAGAATGGTGATGGTCTTTCAGGTGTGTTTTATTCAGCATGACAAGGGTGAGTTGATAGCGGAATTGGTCTCCTTCCCTTGGCACAGAAGATTCTAATATTCTTTCCAGCTTTCTTTGTGCTTCCGAAACATTTTTAGCAAAATTCAAAGGATTTGTACCAGATCTGTTGATTTGTGAAAAGCTTTTTTTTTTTTCTGGGGTCTCAGGCAGTATAGAAACCTGCCTTCTTTCTCAGACTTTTGTCTTTGCATCCACTGGTGGGTGCTTCTTTAGGGGGTCTGGTTGGAGGAAGAGGTCTAGTGGATACTGTACATTTGACTAGAAACTTGGCAGAAAGCCAAGCGATGAGTCGATGGCCAATTCATCAGTTTTGCCACCTGCCTGTAGGCCACTACACAATGAGGGTGAGAACTTCCAGTACACATTTTAAAAAAGTGTCCGTTGTAGATGTCATGCCACAGCCACTTGGGCCACAGTTTCCAAGCATCATGGCTTGTGCTCTCCTTCCAGGAGTCGGGTGTGATAAAACAAGGTCAGGTCTATGTGTTTCAGGATTTGGCTTTCTGACTAGACTTTTTCTATACCGTTTCTTTTTTTGAGAGTTTATTTTTTGCCGTTTTTGGATGCTTCCCAACATTTGCCAGCTGCATACAGACTTGAATCACATATAGCAGATAAATACTAACATCATCTTTTGAATTGGTGAGAAGGGCTTCTGCAATGAGTGCTTTATTTTATTGCTGTCTTTCTCTGTTTGGACATAATCCATTTTCTGATGCTGAATGGAGATTCATATGTAGGTCAAAATAAATATGGTGTGAAACTTGTTAGTTTCAGATGGAATGATCAAGAGTTATTTTATTTTGAATTTAACTAGGTAGGGCACTGATCCCATTGGACTTATTTCATTCTCAGCTTGAGATAAAATCAGTAGATACATGGCATTTGTGTACAGATTGATTGACAAAATTCAGTATGTACATATGTTGTATACAAAGTGAATATCCACATTTGCTTGAGGATGTAAAAGCAATACATAAATGACTTTACGTACAGAGTGACTGTATATAATGCATGTATATAGTGTTCACTGAAAGTCAAAAGAGTTTACATGCTCAAAGAATCACATTGAAAAGTAGTCAGAGCAAGGTATGTAGAGGGAAAGAAGGGAATAGATGTAACTTGACCCTGCCTTCATTATATGAATGAGATACTAATAAAACACAAAGGAAAAAATGAATCTTAACAGTCGCTGTCAAAATGTAATATGTAGCAAATTGTATATGTTAATCTGACATTTGAGAAGTACATTTTTTTATTCTTGCTGTCAGAATCTTTGTACGTGTAACAGGGCAGTACATGCTAGTTAAAAGGAGAGAGAGTGGTACCCTGTAAAAAGCATAATCTGTCCCATGCAGTAATGTGCAATCCCTAAGTTTTAGTAATCTTGCTTTTCTATCCTTTTAACATTTATGCTCATAATAAAATCCTGAAGGTACCTATAAAACTGTTGTTCTAATGTTAAAATTAGAATACTGGCTGAATATCATCTTTTTTATAAAGCAAATCTGTCAGACTATGCCCCTTTTGAAAACTTCCAAGTGCCAACATAACTTATTTATTTTATTCCTGAATGTAGATGCTTGTTGTCAAATGTATACATTCATAGTTATTTTAAATACTTCTCATGTCATACCTCAAAATCTCTGAACATTAATAGTAGCAGCTCCAGATTGTAAAACTCACTTTTTTTTTCTGACTCTGATTTGTACTTTCTCTCTTAGATCGAAACTTCTTGAAGTACTAGAGGTCATAAACAACACGGATAATTGATAAAGATCAACTTATTTAAGCATACTAGTTATTTTGAGAGATATGTTGGTTTCCTTAGGAATACGCACGTCTCCATTTTTACTCCATTGTAGATTTGTTCACTTTTTTATTTCCAACAAATTCCTCCTCCTGTTTTTTTAACGAGTAACATTCACAGTTTCATCATATCATACTAGTGAACACAAGTAGAAAAATCTGAATGCAAGTTTGACTCACAAAAAAAACATCCTTTTGTGGTCCCTTTTTGTAGTAGTCCCTTGTAACTTCCTTTGCGATTAGATTCCCACATGCATATGTGTAAAATCTGTTTGTAGTATAGTGTTTTGCTCATACGTGGTTATAACGTCTAAAGTGTTTTTTTATTGTTTCTGCTTTATTTTCTGGAAAAAAAAAATATATATATATATATATATATATATATATATATAATATGTGTGTGTGTGTGTGTGTGTGTGTGTGTGTATATATGTGTGTATATATATATATATATATATATATATATATATATATATATATATATATACTTGTTTTCCCACCTTTCTAAGCTAGTATAGTCCAGCTTTCAGGTTAGTGCTGAATTCGGGGCTGTGTTACAAGTTTCTGTGTTTGCCCATACTTTACTTGGATAGAAGGAAGTTTCTCTGTTCACTGTAAGAGAGGGAGCTTTGAGCAGCCAATTTGTCCCTGGAGGAGTGGTTTCAGCCCAGAAATTGGTAGTTTATTGGCCATTTTGGGCTAATTTCTCTCTTTCATTTCCCTGCTATACAACCCGCATTTGCGAGGTTTTGCACACCAGGCAGCACCGGTTAGCTAGGGTATAACTATTCCGGCTTCTTCAGACAAAACCTGTTTAACACACAGCTGCCTATATATAGGCTACAACAGAAAAGAAATTGAAATGTAATTAATTAATTATCCAATCAAATTTTTACAAAAACAATTGAAATACTGCACTAATACATTATTTTAAAACTTTCTTTTTTAAAAGCCTATATATAGGCAGCTGTGTGTTAAGCAGGTTTTGTCTGCAGAAGGCTGGGTATTTTCTCGGCTGAAAGCGCTTACGCTAATAAACAGTCCGTGCCTTGTTTGTATCGGTCCGTTTCTATTATTTTTTGCCTACAAGTTTAGTTTTTGTTTGCGTGTTGAACTAATAAACCTTAGCACTAGACCCCCCTATACTGTAGAGAAGGACAAGGCTCTCTATTTGACCTTACCAGCCAATCAGTAAAACAGTTCACTGTACCTATCCAGGCATGTCGAAAGGGCAGTTTCAGGTGTACTCTCCGGTCCAACTGGTGAATCTGGGCATTTTGAGGCAATGTTACAATTTCCTCATGTACACAGACAACCCTCTTCTCCTTCCACCAAACACTAATACATGCAAGAGATGCAATTATACAGCCAAACTGGAGGCTAAACTCTCTCAACCCAAGACTGGACCAGGCAGTCAAAAGGAGAAGGGAATTACTTGCATCACACCACCAGTCTCACATAGATCTATGAAGTCAGCACTGGAAAAAAACACACACAAATACATGAAAACCTACTCGGAGGCTCTAAATAAAAATCTGCAAATGCAACAGAGACCTCCAAAGCATACATCCAAGCAACCTCCACCCCCCAACACAAACCATGAAACACATACTTCACAAAACCAGTGTGCCATGCAATCACAGCCCTTAAGGCAAAATAACATACCCAACGCACTAGTAATAGGTGACTCTATAGTCAGGCACACCGACGTCCCCACTCACTAGGCTGAACAAGGCGGTTACTGTTAGCTGCCTGTCAGGTGCCAGGATCCACCATATAACACAAGCACTCGAGTCACTCCAGAACAAGTACAAATATGACTCTCATTGTCCATGTTGGTGTGAATGACCTGAGCCGTACCTCCCTGAACAACATGGAAAGTGACATGGAGGAGCTCTGTGATCACGTAGCCCAGGCTGGTATGACCCTGACCCTGAGTAGCATGCTGCCCTCACCAAGAATACCACGATATAGAAGAAAAATTATCAATTTCAACAATTTGCTAAGCTTCTGGTGTCATTCAAAGGGGATACAGTGTCTGTCAGCCTGGGATGACATGCTCGATAAGCCACACTGCTTCGCTAGAGACTGCTTGCACCTGTCATCCTTAGGCTTTCGAATACTGGCCAAGGCTCTTGCCACCCCCGTAGTGCCTTTTTTAGGCAAGGCTCAAAAGACAACCCCATCGCCGTAAATAGCACAAGTAAACAACTGAGGGTAATGCTACTCGATGCCAGAAGTCTAAACCTCAAAATGCACACACTCGAGGCACTCCTCAGTGTGGAGAAAATCGATATATGTGCAGTAACAGAAACCTAGTTTAAGGCTCCAGAGAGCACCCCAGCACTACCAGGCTACAACTCGTACCATACATTTCGGTCACAAAACCCGGACCGAAATACAAAAGGTGTGGGAGTATCCATATTCATCAAAGATACCTACACCTCCAGGTTAGTGGCACAGCATGATGCTTCAGAGACAATCCACGTGCGACTAACAGGCAAAACTGCTATTCAAATTATAGCTTGCCACAGATCACCCACCATTTCCCAGGAGTTGGACCCCCACTCTGCATTCCTGGAAACACTGGGAAACATAAAGGTCCTACCAACCACCCTGATATTAGGTGATTTCAATTACCCAAACATTAACTGGGAGAACTACTCCAGTACAAATTCCCTTGCCCAACATTTCCTAGAATTTATAAACTCAAACGCCCTGGATCAACTGGTCAACACCCACACCAGAAGTGACCACATATTGGACCTGGTCATCACCAACATGGGCGACCGGTGTTCCACACCGGACGTCAACCCCTCGTTGGTTAAATCTGACCATAAACTAATCACTCTGTATATCCACATACCGCCACCATCCCCGGTCAAAGAAACCACTGTGAAAAACTTTTCAAAAGCAAACTTCACGTTACTTAAGACCGACGTGGGAAGTTTCAAAGCCCCCATGCTAAAGGATAACGCTGTCCAAGCTACAAAATCCTTTACTAATGCACTCTATGGGCACTTACAAGAATGCATGGATCGTGCTATCCCAAACAAAACCAAGACTCACTCCTCCAAGAAAAGGAAACCAGTCTGGTGGACCCCTGCCATAAAGAAGCTATACAGTAGAAGGAGGAAACTAGTACAGGAAAAGAGTAAAATCCCAAGAAGGGAAGGCATCCTTGATCAGTATCCGTAAGAAACTACGTTCCCTCATGAAATCATCCAAGGCTAGCTTTGAATGAAAAATTGCCATGGTCTCCAAAGATGACCACAAGGCATTCTTTAGCTACGTCAAGAACCTCCAAACACTGGACCCTAACCAGTTTGGCTTTAAGGACAGATCATGCCTCCTAAACCTGGTGGACTTCTTTGAGACAGTTACCAAGGCTATAGACGAGGGAAAGGTGGTCCACACAGCCTACCTAGACCTTGCAAAGGCCTTCGACACCATTCCCCACTCGGGTATTATAGACAAGCTCACCAGCCTGAACATAAACCCCTACGTCACGAGATGGGTTGCCAACTGGCTCATGGACAAGAAACCACATGGTAAGAGTTGCGGGAGCTAGGTCTGACTCTAAATCGGTTACAAGTGGCGTTCCCCAGGGCTCACTCCTAGGACCCCTCCTTTTCGGCATATACTTCTCAGAGGTACAGGCAAGCACAGGAGGACTATGGCTGACCAAGTTTGCAGACTACTTCAAATTAGGGGCTATAATTGACTCTCCGACTGACACAGACATCCTCCAAAATGGTCTCACTGAGACAGATACCTGGTGTCAAAACCACGGCCTCAAGCTAAATGCCAAAAAGTGCATAGTCATCCCCTTTGGAAAAAACAAAGTACCCACAAACTATCACCTAGGTTGTAGCCACCTAACTATGGAAGACGTAATAAGGGATCTGGGGACTCAAGTAGATAGTAACCTTTCCTTTGATAATCACATTGCCAAAGTGGTTAGAAAAGCCTTGCTATGTGGCCCACCTAATCACAAAAGGGTTTGCATCAAGATCGAAAGAGGTTATTGGGCCCCTCTACGCATCACTCATCAGACCCATCATAGAGTACAATGCCCCATTTGGGATGTACCTTACAAGACACCTGCAACAACTGGAAAGACCACATAAGTACCTCACCAAGAGGATCACTGGCCTCAAGCAGATGCCCTATGCAGCTCGACTGAAGAAACTCCAGCTGTACTCTGTTGCATACCGCCTACTCAGAGGTGATCTCTGCCTGACATACAAGGCCATGTCCAACCCAGAATTGATGGACATGCCCCACCTTAAAGAAAACCATATCCCCTCGAGCTACACACTCCAGGGATCTAAACCTCACCACAACAATAAATAGGGCGTGCTGGAGGGATAGATTCCTGTCCCAGAGACTTCCCATGCTCTGAAACAAGATTCCAATCTACATTAGGCAGAGCTCCTCGCCAACTCTGTTCAAGAGAAACCTTGACGAGTGGATGGGAAACAGAAAGTTTACCCCAGGGATCACTTCAATGGCTCTGCTGGACAGAGGCACATGGAACTAATCTAAGGGGATGGCGAAAGCCAACACATTCCGGCTAGGCTTATAAATGCCTTCGGGCAGATAGTCTAGCACCTACTTATGAACCTATCAACTCCTTTGAAAATATGGCATTAATTGCATTTAATACTGGTTACCATCCTTTGCAAGAATGAAAGTTTCTGTAACATTTTTAATATTGAAATTCTTTTTAAACTCAAGTTGACTAGTTCCTTTTGAATTCTAGTATAAACATATTACATTTCTGTCTGTAGTTTTCTGATAAAACTTTAACATGTCACTGTTTCATGCAGTACAAAATATGTAATTTTATGCAGGTCATATTAATTGCGTAGCATCCAAGAGACAAATGTTGAATCTTTTGGTTAAGCCTTTATTTGTCCATTACTGCAAACATGAAATGTTTATTAATGTCTTAGCGGTGCAACATCTTGTCAATTTACCTGTTAAGATCTTGATTTTGTTTAAAAAAATGTATATGATATACTTACAACAGATCATATGAAAGAAATAGTAGTCTGGGAAGTTTGCTTAGTCATATGTAAAAATAGTCTCAGCAATGTTGTATATATTTTAGCCCATTAAAGGGTTTAATCACGGTGTATCACTGTTAACCCAGAATGTACCTGTTCATAGTAAAGTGTCCATGTCTGATGCATCCACAGTTACAGAAATATAACTGGTGACACTTTAATGTAGTTTGTAGTTGCCCTGAATGTCTTAAAGAATTTCAGAAAACTTTTCACTTTGAAAATCCTTTGTCATTGTCTTTAAAATCTAAGAGTCATAAGAGTTTGCTGTCCGTAAGTATCCTGTGTGATGTCTGCAAGCTTAAAACCAATATCTGTAAACCATTTATTCTTTTTCACCGTTCTTGGGTTCAAAGTCCATGACAAGTCTTAGGAACTTGTGGTAGTTGCTGTGTAATCAACATATGAAATAATTTTATGAATGATTCATTAGTATGTTGTTGTGTGTCTTTCGGCTTTTCCCGGTTAGGGGTCGCCACAGCGGAACTCCGGTCTGCTAATGATTGGTAGTTGATTTTTACGTGCAGAGTTACCAGCCCTGATGCACAACCTTCAACAAAGGTACGCCCATTCACGCATGTCTCCACGCAGAAGACGCTCTAGCTGAGAATCAAACCGGACAGCGTCTTACTGTGAGGCGACAATGCTACCGCAGCACCACCACCGCGGGATCTAATGATTCATTAGTATGTATAGTATATAAATTGATGCTTTGTATTAAATGCATTAACCGATGCTTTCATCAGACTATGAAGTTTCAATTGTCATTTTGTCAAAATTAAATAAACCCTATTACTCACTCAGTGTAACATATAGTAACCTTTCTGTTGAAAAGCATTTCAAAATTCATCAAGTCCTGTAGCTGTTTCTGTGATCATGTCTTGGGGGTGGGTGGTGTGGAATAGAGTAAATATCCTCTGAAACATTAGTCTTAGAAACTTGTATGCTCTATTGCACTTTAGAATAAGTAATATTGTAGCATGCTGAGTGTCTTTTTGATGCCATAAAATACATCTGTTGCCTTTTATAAAGCTCAGAAGTAAGGCAACATTTGCATAGACGTATCATTTATGTACATGCAATTTTTTGCAGTTTACTCTTAACTTGTTTACACAGAAATCTTCATTAAATCTGCTATCTGAACTGAAATCTCATAGTATAGCATTATTTCTGCTGTTTGCTGTGTATAATCTTATTTTTTTTTAAACCTTATGTTTCAATGCTAAATGTGCGTATGATAGAAAAATGCATAAAAAGTCACATTGATTTTTTTTTTTCTTGTAAAACGCAGGCATTTTTGAAATCTTATCTATTGGCAAGCAGCCAGCATACCACATCTACTGAAGGCATTAAGTTTGGAATTCAAGTTATACAGCCATATGACTTGAACACATATTGACATTTTACCTGTGAAAATGGAGTAAAATGAAAGTTAGTGTTCAGACATCCTGTATTTGAAACCACTTTTTTTCTGAAATGAACAGTAAAGACCACACAAGAATGTCTGCCTTATTTCTCTATTACCCTTGCAAAGGGGTGCCATGATGTCTTTTCATCCGATTGTCTCAAAGCCTGATTTTCCATAGCTCGTAGCTTCAGGGATAAATTATTGCAGCAGCCATACCAAATATGTACTCGGCATTAAATTTCTCTTACCTGAAAACTCTGAAAGCATCATTTTTGTCTTATCATATTAACATTTCATCTGTGATACTCTGGTAAATATATTGGGAGATTGTTTCAGTCTTTAGCCCTTGTCTTCAACCATTCAAGTGTCAATATAATACTGCTACAGGAGTAATCTTTTTTTTTTCCCTGCACTGAAATTTACATGTATTTTATTTTACATTTGTTTTCTGGGAAAGTCTGACTGGGCATGGATCCCATTTTCAGCAGAGGCCTGGGGTGAAAAGCTTCACAAAGATTAGTACAGTAAATACAGTACACATGATAATAAAGTACAGTTTCAAGGCCAAGGAGCAAAATGTAAATATACTATAAGGAGCACAGTGCATTAACAATAAACAATATAGCTGAAAAGACATTTTGTTCAGTCATTGGTTATATTCATCAGTGGCTAATACAGTAAACACGCACTGATTTTAAGAGTATAGAAAGAAGTTGTTGCAAGCTTTCATAGAAGGTTAAGGTATGATATGATGTAATTAAATAACTCTATCCAGGGTCAGAACAATTACATAACCAGGAACTGTGTAAATGGGACTGGAGGAGTTTTTTGAAATTATTTTTATTTTCAGTGGTCCTAATATCTACGGGGATAGTATTCCATGCTTTTGCAACAGAAATGGAAAACAAGAGTCCCGGGGCTATTGTTTTTGGCTATGCTAGCTAGTGCTTTATTGGTGGATCTTAATAGGTATTTGTTAGAGTAGATATTAAGTAGACCTTGAAGAGTAGGAACTCTATTGGGATAATATAGAATTTGGTGGGCTATTGTAAGCTTGTTATATGTGAGCAGGTTGGGTAATTTTAGCCAGGATAGATGCTTAATTGCTATGCAGTGATGTGTCCTGAAGGGTGAGTCAGTAGCAAACCTAGCTATTTTATTGTAGCAGGTGTGTAATTTGTTAAAGTCTGCTTTGTTTAGGTTGATAAGTATGGGGGAGGCATAGAGTGTGAATAGTAGGTGGGTTTTTGCGATGGTGGCTTTACTGTCATTGGTGAGGTACTTTTTGCATCTATATAGGGTTCTGAGTTTATGGACTTTCTTTATTGTCTGTGCAATGTGCATATTGAATTTTGTGTTGTGATCTATGATAACCCCTAGAAGTGTGTTGAACAGGTGTGATAAGAGTGCTATTGGCTGAGAATATTGTGAATTGTGGTATGGGGTCTAAGGCTCTAGTGGGATAGAATATCATTAGCTGTGTTTTGTTGGGGTTAAGTAGTAGTTGAGAGTTGGCTAACCAGGTTTCAACAGCGGTAAAGGACTCTGTAATTTCCTGGAGTTGAGGGAATGATGGGGCAGAGCAGATTGGAGTGGTATCATCTGCACACTGGACTATATTGGCACACTGAGTACCTTTGTCGAGTTGGTTGGTGAATATGTTGAAAAGAAGAGGTCCAAGAATGGATCCGTGGGGGACCCTTAGGGTGACTGGTAGGAGGGGAGATAAGGAGTTTTGACATTTTACTGCTTGTAGGTGATTGGTTAGATAGTCTTGAAACGATGCTAGTGTAGAGTGGCTGAGATTAAGACCAGAGAGAGCAGAAAGGAGTTTGGGGTGGGACACAGTATCGAAGGCCTTGGAGAAATCTAGGAATACATTGGATACTAGGTTACTATTGTTTCGATGTTGGTTTACTGTGTTGGTAAAGCTAATAAGGGCTGTAGTAGTACTGCGATTGGGACGAAATCCATGCTGGGTGTTGGTTAGTAATTTATTAGTGAGGAGACGCTGCATTATTTGGGAATGTAAACATTTTTCAAGGATTTTAGATAAGGGGGATAGAGTGGCAATTGGACAGTAATTAGTTCCACAGATTTACCTCCTTTTTGGTGTGGTATTGTATGCAAAATTTTACACAGAGAAGGAATGCATTGTAATGATAAAGAGTGGTTAATGAGCATGGATACTGGGTAAGAGATGGCTTTGGCTGCGATCTTTAGATATTCTGCAGGTAATTTGTCAGCAGCCAGGGTTGTGTGTTTAAGCCTATTTGGGTATTTATATATTGTGCTAGTTTGGACAGGCTGTAAAGAGAAGAGGTTTTGGTTTGCTGGTACAGAAGATAGGTTTGGATGTGAAGTGGGAGAACTACTATTGGTGAGGGCTAGGATGGATTTGGTGAAATGTTTGTTGAATAGGGTGGCAATATTATTGGTGGTGGTGTCAATGTTTGGGGGTGGAGTACTGGTCTTTCCTGGTTGTAGGATTTTATTAATAGTAGCCCAGAATTTTTGTGTTTGGTTTGGATGCCTGTGTAGTGGTTCCTTTTTGTCTGTCCTAATTTTGCTTTTCGACTTTGCTCCTTAGTTTTTGGTATGCACATTCAGTGCAATAAGGAAAGCAATGTTTGCAGTTATTGGACCTTTCTAGTCTGCTGGGACAGGATGATGTTGAATGTAGGTATAGTTATTTATATCCACCAAACAAATACAACCGAATAAGGGCACACACTAATAACAGGAAAATAAAAAATGCAAACGTAAAAAAAATGCTTTATTACCACCGGAATTCTCTCAGCAGCTAAGCGCTTTCACCAATCTCTTTATCTTCATCAGAGAACTCTGATGAAGCCAAAGAGATTGGTGAAAGTGCTTAGTTGCTGAGAGAATTAATTATTCCACTATTCCAGTGGTAATAAAGCATTTTTTTAAGTTTGCATTTTTCGTTATTTTTTATTTTCCTGTTAATAGTTATCTATATGTTTTTGGTGGCAACAGTTGATGCTCTGTAGCACCAAAAGTTTGTTTCCTCAGCCACTTGTATTCCAAGAAAATTGAAGTACATCACTGTTCTTAGTACTCAGAAATTATAGTCGTAAAGTCAGTTATACCCTGATGTTTTGGCTTCTAGCATACCCTTTTTGAAAAACTGCAAAAAGTTCAGTGTAAAATATATCTTGTTTTGCCCCATCCCGAATCCTTTTTTATAGGTAAAGACTGAAGTTGCAAACTTGCCAAAACTGGCAGCTGCTTGAGTGTTTTATTTCAGTTATTGTCAAGTCATCTTGCTCTTGTCTGAGGAATGCTCGATATTCATGTCTGAGATTTCAGAGGCAGTTCATTTTACTGTTGTTCTAATTTGGGACCGGTCTCATTTCAGTCACTTCATATCAAATCTCCGTTACAATGACGCATGCATCTCATGAATTTAAAAGTTCCTTATAGTACTTTAGGAACAATTAATTTATCAGCTGTGATGTTCCAGTGCAGTATTTTCATGTCATGCTATGATTTATACATCTGTTAATGGCACATTTTAAGAGAAGCAAGTGCACCATACATTGGCATTAAATAAGGAATAGTAATCAACTAATATTTCTGTTCACAGCTCACTAAAACAAGGAAGCATCTAAGAGAAGTATTATTAATTGGCGATTGTTGGTAAAGGATATTTCTCTCAAGTGTTTGGCTATGAATGAACTTCTCTAAGTCAGGCCAGCTATCAAAGGATAGACACCTGTCTGCCTGAGGAAGGCATTGAGGCATAAAGTGTTCCTGTCATCCCACTGTGCTAGCTAAGCCTTTAAGAGCCAATCCTTCCATTTTTGCCACCTAAGTCCTGATTCTGTGGTTGATTGCCCCATTGGGGTGCATTTTTCCTGAGATGCCCTGGTTTGGAGAACTCTCAGGAAAAAATGGTAATTTCAGGCACATTTTAAAGCTCACCACTTCTTTCCCAAAATAAACCTGATTAGTGGTAGACTTATCTGTCCTAGCAGTGCTGAAGAGTGGCCTCAGTTCTGGTGCCATTTAGGCTGTCTTGCACACAAAATCAGATCAAAGGTCTTACTCCTACCTGTTCCTAGTCCCAAAAGGGGTAAATTATTTTTGTCCCATTCTGGACCTTTTTGACATCAGACTGGTATTTCTAGTTTTGAGTGGTGACTTAGCATAACCCCATGCCCCTGGTTGCACTAGGCTTGTTGAATGCCTTGTAACAGATGGTATTTGGTTCCACATAAGGGTTAGGCTTCACTTCAGTATACCGTTGACATTTGTTTGTTTTTTTCTTCAGAACCCAGATTCCTTACTAACATGTTAGCCATGGTTGTTAAAGCCCATGTGGCTGTAATCCCTGGGGGTAGCCAGAAGTTAGAAGAACTCTTAATTTAATTCCTGATGTCATATAATAGCCTTCATAGGTGCATGCTGCAGTTCTCTGTTCTTCCTGCTCTGTGAGAGGGGTCAAGTAGTCAATATTGGCAGCCTGAAGCTAAGCACTACAAAGCCCAGAGTTGGACTTTGATGCATCTTGTGTACTTGATGACTACATCTGTCTTTGTGGTGCCATTTACGCCATTTACTCACCTCAGAAAATGAGTGTTGTAATAACTGTAGCAGTTCTGAAGTGACCAATAGTGCATATGCTTACACATCTTGCCAGATCCATGTACTTTGGCCAAAGAATGGATGAAAGTCTCCAACATTCTTTTAAAGGCTTTCCTTTCCTGCATCTGAGCCTTTTGTAGATGCTGGAAGTTTCCAGAGTGGGAAGTCCAGCTTGATTGCCATGTAGTGCAGAAGGCTGCACATCAACAATAGGAACTCTGAGCAGTCTTTTTGTACTCTGAGCCTGGATCCTCCAGGATTTGCTCAAAGGATATCTTTATTGCAAATGTGTGCTCCATTGCCTATTGTTCAGTACATGCCTTCACCAAGCTGCTTGTATTGCCGGTGTGTACATTGTGAGGCTAAGCTGTTTTCTTCTCAGCCAGTCATCCAGCCTTTCATGTGGTACCGATGCAGGTAAGGGGTGGAGCATGGTCATACACTCTGTGTAGAGAGGCAGTAGGTATCTGGCAGTGGACCACAGAAAAGGGTAACATTCTCAACAGTGATATCTCTAGGAAAGTGAATGAGCTGATAAGAGTCAAACTTGATAATCTTGTCTTCTCCTGGAGCTGCACATTCAGAAACCATGTCTAGTATAAACCCTGTGGAGTTTGTGCCATCTGGAAGTCTACCTACTTTGCCATATGGGGGTTGTAATTCTGTCTATTCTGCTTGGTGCTGCAGGGTAAAGGGGAGATGGCAACGGTCTCCTTCGTGTGTCGCAAGAAAATCCTGTATGAATGCAGTATTGTGTGGCATGACTGAACAAAGTTTTGGAAGAAAGGCCAGCATTCATTCTCTTGCTGTTTCATTGAGAGGGACACAGAAACTTCAACTACTTATTCTCTTGACAATAAAGGAAGTTTTCCCAGTCTTTGCTTGGGATGTCCCCCTATAGCCTGGCAACATACAGCACTGTGTAAGGGCCTGGTTCTTGATGTGAGCTCCATAACCCATTGGTTATTGTTGTCATGCCAGAGTTGGACTTTTTTTTTTTTTTCACTTGATAGACGTATGCCTGCAGTTGGTAATGGTACTCCGTTTGGCTAGAGTAGTGGTCAGTTGTCAGATGCAGGTGAGTACCCCTGTCAGAAGCCTGTAGCATTTGATCCTCAGTTGTTCCACTGTATAGCCACATGTGTGTACTATTTATGCTCATTATGGCCTTATAGAGGGTGGGATCTTGCCCAGCAGCATCTAATAAAGTAGTAGTTGAAGTCTTGAACTTGTTGATTTGACAAGTTTGCCTGTCCATCATTTAAACCCATAGGTTCAACAGCATTAAAGTGAATGTCTTGGAAGATGCTTCTAATGGGACCATTGTCTTTATAGACGGGATTTTTCATCTCCACAAGGATCAAGTAGTTCCTAGAATGAACCCCCTTTCCATTCTAAAATTAGCTTCTAATTGTCCCTTGTATAGCTAATTTGTTTCCCTTTTTTCTGTGCTGGAACATGGAGAGCTAGAGAGTGTCAGTCTTTCACACTGTGTTCATAAGGCCAGCTTATGTTTCATCTTAAATAGATATGACAAACAGCTGGTGCATCTTCCTATAATTTCCTTCACTTTGAAGAAGGGAGGCATCCCTGTTACCAGGTATCTAATTTTTAAGTGGATTTAGAATTCTGTTTTTGCTTTCAGATGGCTAAATACCCACTGGTGAATACTTGTGTCAAAGCACACTCCTGGTGTGGGGGGAAGGGGTGTCTCTAGAAACTGCTGTAAGCATGGCTTTAATAGTATATTGGTCCTCAGTGCACACCTTGGGCATTACTGTCTCAAATACAGCTCCAGGAAATATGCCTCTTTTATTTTGGGACTCTGCCTTTGTGAACTTTGCCCTTGGGATGTTCTGCCACTCCTTTCAGGTGGTTTACTGCTTTGGATCATCTCAAGCAAAGAACCATGAAGGCTGATCCTGTGTGTTAGATATAACATGTGCAATATATAGTTGTATCTTTGAGAGGACCTTTCTTGATGGATCAGGATGATCTTCCCGCCTTGTCTGCCTTTGGTGGGATATGCCTTCCTTCTGTGCATCCTCTGCTGTCTTGAGCTCCCTTTCATTTGTAAATGTTTATCATACAGCAGTTGTATGGTTGCCAATTTTTCGTAGTTTTCCTTTGGTTTATGAGAAGGTTTTCTGAGGGGGGTGAATATTTGGTTGCATGACTGCCATTGTTGTAGTCTGTGTTTGTCACATTATGAACCTGAACCACTGACAACAGCATCCATTATCTGTAATCCCCCCCTCCACACACACACACACACACACACACACACACACACACACACACACTTTTCCCCGTTTTTGAACATGGAGTCAGGGTGTCGCATCAACAGTAACCACTCTATATTGTCAATATTCAGAGCATCGGCTGGATAGACCTGCTGAAGTTGGTCTTCTATATCCCACACGTGCATATACACTCAAACCTGTGGCCAGTTTAGTGTGTCCAGTCCACCTACTGCATGTCTTTGCAATTTGTGCATACTAATTGCCAAATTCTAATTAGTGTAACATAGGAACCCAACAGGGAGTGCCCCCCCCGGGGTGTCAGCTGATTAAGAGAACAATTTTGTTTTGCGAGAGGTGTTTGCTAAAGCATATTTTATATGCCTGTAACAGATTAGCTTTAACTAGAATATTTAGTTGGGTGGCTGGGAGCAGCTTTCTGTGAGTATCTATGCATTTCAAATGTCTTTGTAGAATCCTAATCTGGTAATTGAGCTATTCTGGTCAACCATTGTGGTTGGTATGCAGCAGCTCTTACCCAAAATAAAGACATGGAATGGGTTAAGTAAAACCTGGAGTAGAAAATGTTGTCTTCCCTACCTATTGTATCTTCTAGAGTTTGATCTGTAGGTGCTACTTTGAGAAAGGGGGATGAAGAAATAGAGGTTGAGTACCTTGGAACACTTATGCTTATATTCCTGCTGTCTGCTTTTTGAGGAGTATCATTTTGATATTTAAGTATGTCAGTGATGTATGTTGCACATTAGTGTGCATCTATCTGAATTTAACACGGGAAAGGTACTGCACTAATTTGAGGCTAATGATCAGAGGGAAGAGGGAGCAGAAATGCAAAGGAGCAGTCAGTATCCAGCTTTCAGGTGTAGATGTACTGATGTTATTGTGGTTTTAAAGAATTTTAAATGGAATGTATTGCAAATAAAATGTCTAGACTACACATCAAGAATAAAAATTACATACTTTGTTTAGCTTTTCAACTGACAATACCTTGCGTCAGGGTAAAGGGAGGTGGATTGTTTTTTGTAAGAGTGGAATTGGATGCTAGTCTCCCTGAGATTTGCTGCTGTTAAACTAAGAGAGAAGGTAAGAGGCATTGAACAGTAGGTAAAAATTGTGCAAAGATGTATGGGTAATATCAAGGAGTAGATGTGTCTGTAGCAAGCAGTATGGTCATTTGTTTTTTGCTGGAAAACAATGACCAATTTAGGGGTGGAAGATAACCGATGACAGAACAACTAGATTACTTGAGTAGATTAGCTAACCATTGAATGCAAGTTTTGTCTTTCACAAAGAGTATGTAAAACTGGATGCTATAGTAGACTGATTGGATAAGTGAAGCATACTATTTACAGCAGACTAGGCACAGCAAAAGTGCTTGCATGGGTGATTTTTGACAGATTTAGTTCACATCATTCATGTTTATAGTATTCTTGACATTTTTGTGGCCTGCTTTGTTCTCGTATATTTGTCACTATTTTCTGCAGACTTTTTACATTTGCTTTGTCTGTGCCTCTGGCTGCCATTTGTTTTTGATTCCATTATATTTTGTTCTGCTTTTGGCATTTACTAGTCTTGGCAAAATGGGTAAACTGAAATGCCAGTATTTTTCTGAACTAAAGTTATACCATGGGATAGGCATATACTCTATGGTAAGCCTGGGAACTTCTCAGTTGGATGAGGTTTTTGTGACATTTGCAAGATTTCAAAATGATTGCTTCATAGAGATTCCATCTCTGAGGAGAGACATAAAGAAGAACATAGAGGATGAAGTTCTTTCATCTTCTTTTGGGGCCCCAAATTTTCCTATATAGCCTCCCATTTTCCCCCAAGTGAATAAGGATTGTAAATGGCTCTACAAGAGTCTCTGCAGAGATTCATTAAGGTATAGATTTCACAAATCATTAAGATGTAGATTTCAAAAGACTTCCTCTCTGTGTAAGTGATTTACTTAATATACCAGGTAGAACAAGTCACTTGTACCAAGAGCAAGTCTTTTGTAGTCTGGTCCCTAGTGTGAGTCTTCTTTCTAGATAACCCTTCTACTAGAGTGTTACACCAAATGCAAATCATTTGGATATGGGGCAGGCTTACAGTGGAGTAAGTCTCTGAGTGACATCAAGTCTCTTTGATCTGGCCCAAAGACAAATGTTGCAAAATGCTGAAGTTTCTATTGTAGGTGAGATTCCTAATAGGAAAAAGGCAGTTTCTTTCCTCCAGGCGGTTTGCACCCTTTCTGTACAGCTCTTCTAAAGTTAAATGTGGACTGTGCAAAGATGATGAGCATTTGTTACAGAACAGATAGAGACAGAAGCAGAGGGGGAAAGAACACAACTAGAGAGGCTAGAGAATTTCTGGTTATTCCCTTCTATTTTGATGGTTCCTCTCTGGCCCAAGGTCTAATTCTGGTAGATTTAAAGGCAAATGATTTTAACACAGGGCAGTTAGGCATACACATTTCACCTATGGAGCCATCAGTGTTGGTAATTGTTGCTTATTATTGACTATTATTATGATCTGGAGTATAGGTGTTGATCTAGTATCGGTGCCCTTACCCTTGGGACTGTTAAGGGTACCCATATAGACATTATTTGACACACTGGGCTTATTGCCATTTGTGTTCATCTTTGTTGAGGGAAGTTCTAATACTGGCATCAGACACTGGAGACCCAATGTCTAGTTCATCTTTCCTTTTAAGATTCCACCTTTTTGGTCAGCCAGGAAAGCCTTTGCATTCATTAGAGCATTTACACAACACTAATTTCATGAACTTTAATCATACTTTGACTTAGGAATGGGGTCCAATCCTATCATGGTACTAAACACTCAAACGTGTCGGAGAAATTAAAAAGGGGTAAACACACACACTGCTGAAGGAGCCTACGTTTATGTTGACCTAGGCCCCAGACACTCTTTATTCTGGATACATAACCCCTTTGCCATCTCTCAGGATAGACCGGTGGAGAGAAGTCTAGTTCTAGGATGAATACCATGTGGTCTGGCCTCGTCCTGTCGCATCATGAACTGCCATCACTGACAACAGTATTTTACATAGAAATTGCAATCCTCATATTCTTTTCCTCAGAGTGTTCCCAAGAAGAGTGTAAGATGCGATACTTTGATATTTTCCCTTGCAGTCTGCAGCCTAGCATGAGTACAGATGACGGAGAGCAGCACCCTCCTGACGGCACTAGATTTGGGGGAGACCTCAAAATAATGTACAAGAAAAGGATCTAGGCCCATAGACCCAGTCTCTCCATCATAAGAGATCCTGAAGGAGGTTTACTGCATACTTATGCTGTCCTCTTGGTTGGTGGTTCTACAAAAAAATGGTTTGCTTCGTGGTACGGCAGGAATTCACCTTGGTTTCTTACATCCCTAGGAGATTGGACAAGATTCTTTGCCAGGATTGGGAGTGTTGGCCAAAGACTGCAGTTATGGTGGCAGCAGCCATAAAAAGAGAATCTGTGGAGCAGATTTAGTTGGTCTTGCCCTGGTTTTGGATTGTAGGGTGATGGATGAAATTCAAGCTTATTTAGGAGATCATTTTTTATTGTGCTTGTTTAAGCAAGCACCATGACTGTCATCAGCTCCATATTTCTGCATGAGGGTCCTGTTTTGCCTGAACTGTCACCGCCTCTCTGTTCAGTGCCACTTTAGTGCAGTCTTGGAGAGTCATGCTTCACTTTTTTCACAAGCTTTCTGTCACACAGTCGATTCATCTATTTGTTGGACATCCACATTTTATTTTGCCTTCGTCCTGTCTCTCCCAAATCCTCCTCACAAAATTATCATCTGCTTTCCTCCATATGTGCCCAAACTGCTATAATCTGCTCTCTTTTTGTCCTTGGAGCTGCTTTGGCTTCTGCTGTAATTTTTGTCATTTTCTTTCTGTCCCTAGGCATGCATCCTGCCACCCATCTCGGGCAGTGCATCTCCATCACTTCTAGCTTCCTCATCTGCTCTGACTTCACTGCCCTAATTTTTCTACTATACTGAAATATTGTGCCACTGCGGCGGTGGTGCTGCGGTAGCGTTGTCGCCTCACAGTATGACGTTGTTCTCTTTGATTCTCAGCTAGAGCGTCTCCTGTGTGGAGACATGCGTGAATGGGTGTACCTTTGTTGAAGGTTGTGCGTCAGAGCTGGCAACTCGGCACGTAAAAATCTACTGCCAATCATTAGCGGACCGGAGTTTCGCTGTGGCGACCCCTAACCGGGAAAAGCCGAAAGACACAACAACAGCTGAAATATTGTGCCACTGTTTCGTGCACCTTACTTTTCTGCTTCTTTGGCATTTGTCTGTCACACACTACCTCTGTCTTTGTTCAGACTGGCTGCAGACCTTCTGTTTATAGCTTTGTCCTCCTTCATTCAGACTTCCCTTCTCCCGAACCACACCTCCCAGATATTTGAAGCTGTTAACCTGTTTCACTATTTTTTTCCTTCTGTCTCAATTTTCAGCTTCTTTTGATTTCCCCTATATGTCACAGTGATGACCATCTTCTTCCATCCCCTGTCCCTTGAATTTTGCATTCCATTCCTCCAACATTTGTTGATGTTCCTGCTTGGAGTCGTTCTGTAATGCCACACCATCTGCATATAGCAGCTTTGCTGATCTGTCCCCTTTGACCTGCTTACAAATGCAGTCCATCAGTATGAACACCAGTGAGCTCAGAGCTGAATCCTGATGCACCTCCTCTCCCACTTGGGAATACCCCCTGCGAGTCAGAGCACTGTTCGTACTTGTAGCATTCGTTCTTTGTACATAGCCTGTAGTAATTCTGTCAGTGTTCTTGGGACTTGAGACTATCACATGACTTGCCAAAATCAGCTTTCTTGGAATTTTGTCATATGATTTTTTGAGTTAGGAAATGCATAGTTGGACACACTGTCCTCTTCTGTAGCTTCTGCACTGTCTGTCTTGATGAAAACCTTGTGTCAGCTGTGCTGCATCCTGATCTGAATCCAAACTGCTCCTTTCTCATCTTACTTTCTACTGTGCTGTGTGTTTCTCAGTCGCCTTGTGCTGCATTTTCATGCATTGTAACAAATGGTACTATTAAGAAAACACACACACACACACACACACACACACACACACACACACACACACACACACACACACACACACACACAAAACAAAACTCTAACAATCTAGGAGAGTATACCTTGGTGAATTATTCAGAGTTGGTAGTGATACATAAAAGCATAAATTAAAAAACTAACAAGTAGTTCACCAGCTATGGCAGGTTGATGAAAAGGCATGGTAACGTAGACCTGACAAAATACTGTAGTGGTGAAAAATGAGATCAGACAGTTGGGTTTTCAGGGTCCCTTTAACACTGGAGAATAAGGGTGGCTCCATTCTGTACTGGCAGAGCAGATTCCAGACTCAAGGGTCCAAATGGTTTAAAAAAAACTTGCAAATTCCAGAAAACTATAGATGCACTTGAGAACCTCCAGCAGTTTCATGAAAGAAGAATGCAAGGACTGCTTTTGGAAGCATGTTTATGTAGCCTGCTACTTTTTCAGTCAGGTTGCTGAACTACCTTGCACATAATAATCTGCTTTCAATGTGACTTGGCTGTGATATTAAAAAAAAAATGGAGTTATACATTACAAAAACTGCTGCTCTGCAATAAACACGCTGTGTAGTGGAGTCCTAGGTATTGGCTCTGTCAGCCTTCTCCGCTAGTTTCCATGAGACTAGCATGTGGTGTTGTAAAGGGCAGCCAGAGCAAGTATCCACACTGGATACTACAGAGTAGTTTTTAATTTATGTTGGTGTTGGT
>NC_056741.1:838018419-838023419 GCF_019279795.1 Protopterus annectens
GCCACCAACCTGGAGGTCTGGGTATCTTTGACGAATATTGATACTCCCCCTCCTTTTGTGGTTCGGTCCAAGTTTTGGGGCCGAAAAGCATGGTATGGAGGTATAACCTGGTAGTGCTGGGGTGCTCTCGGGAGCCTTGAACCAGGTTTCTGTTACTGCACAGATATCGATGTTCTCCATGCTAAGGAGAGTTTCGAGTGCGTGCATTTTGAGGTTTAGACTTCTGGTGTTGAGTAGCATTACTCTTAGTTTCTTATCCCTTGTGATACCTATGGAGGTGGGTTTGTCTTTTGAGCCTTGCCTAAAAAAGGCACTATGGGGGTAGCAAGAGCCTTTGCCAATATGCGAAAGCCCAAGGGTGACAGGTGCAAGCCGTCCCTAGCGAAGCATTGTGGCTTGTTGAGCATGTCATCCCAGGCTGACGGGCATTGGATCCCCTTTGAATGACACCATTACTTAAGCCAGTTGTTGAAATTGATCATCTTGTCTTCATATTGTGGCATCATTCTTGGTGAGGGTAAGATGCTACTCAAGGTCAGGGTCATACCGGCCTGGGCTACATGCTCAGAGAGCTCCTCTGTCTCTCTTCATGTAGTCCAGGGAGGTACGTCTCGGGTCATTCACACCAGCATGGACAATGACTAAGTCATATTTGTAATTGCCTTGGAGTGACCTGAGTGCTTGTGTTATGTGGCGGATCTTAGCACCCGACAGGCAGCTCATCGTGACCTTTTCCTTGATGTCCTTCAAGGATGCATCTGCAGTCATCACATATGGGTTGTCCTGCCTCAGGCAGCCCTTCGGTAGGCCGGATTCCAAAGTCTGGGTCCAGCGTCGGCTGATGTCGCCCTTTCCCCGACGTCACAACGCCTGGGGTATAAAAGCATCAGCCGACGCCATCTTCCTCAGTCTTTCTTGCCGCGTGGTGCCCGAAGCAGAAGCAGTTCGCAAGTGCCGGTCGGCCAGCTCCTGTAATTTCGCTATCCGAAGACTTCAAAAGCTAAGTACCCCGTTGGGGACTCTTTCTTGCCTCAGCCGATGTCAGAAAGTTAATAATTGTTTAACTTGTGGGAAACAAATACCTCATAAGGATTTCCACTCTTATTGTCTTCCTTGCTTAGGCCCAGACCACGACGTCTCGGCCTGCTCTGCCTGCGCTTCCTTCAACCGACGCACTCTTAGACGTCGGTCGGAGTTCGCAGAAGAGTTTTTTGGGGATAGTTTTGCTTACAAAATGCCGTTGGAAACCCCGACTTCACATTTAATTAAGAAACGGAAAGACAAGGACCGACACACGTGGGCCGCGGTTTCGGCTGAAACCGCGGCTAAGCCTACCGCGAGTGTCTCGCTCTCGGCTGATACAGAGTCCTTGGAACTTCCGAACCCTGAAATAATACAACCGACAGCCTCGGTCCCGGAGCCTTCTACCGAGTCGGTTTCTGAATTGCCTTCAGAAACTGGTGTATTGGAATCTTCCGACACCATACCTTTAGATAAAGCTACACCAGCACGTGGTGCAGCCAGGCCTCCTGCATCCATGTCTATTAAGGCCTTCACCAGGGCTAAAGCTGCAAAACACACTAAAGCCATGCCTCCCAGAGTTATTCCTCAGGGACCTTCTTCTAGTTCACAGATTTTAACTTTAGCAGAGGACCTGATATCCTTAATTAGGGGCTCTCAGCCTCATCCGGACAGGGGCTCCCAACCCCCTCTAGACAAAAGGCCCAGGATGGATCCCCCTGATCCCCTTTCCCAGGAGGCCTCTGTTGGGTCGGATCACTCAGACTACCAGGAGGAGGCTTATTCGGCCTATGAGGATTCGGATGCAGAGGAATCTATTCCCTCAGCCTCCCCTCCTGAAGAGCTTTCCTTTGGGGAGACCCTTCACACCATGAGAGAGCATTTCAAATGGCAGGGCCAGGAATATTCTGATTCCAGGAAAAGACTAAGAACTTTTCTTCATTTACTTCAGCGTAGACCTTTGGCTATTCCTCCTGTTTTAAATGTGATTGATGATGTATATTCTGATTCTAGTATGACCCCTGACACTCTGCCTCCTGCCCCTGTTAAGCCTGATAGGTATTACAGGGTCCCGGACACACATAATTTTCTTTATAAGGCCCACTCTGCTGACCCTGAAACTATTTCACAGGGCCCTAAAGGGGTTGCAGCTGTTACTACTAAGAACCCACTTCCCTCTGCAAAGGAGTCCAGGGCATTAGAGAGATGGGGTAAAAAAGTGTATACTTCTGCCACTCTTGCTATGAGGGCATTAAATTGTCAATTTCACATGATACAGTATCAAGAGCATTTGTTAGAAGAAATGCATAAGAAATTGTCTTCTTCTGAACCTCTGGACCGTAAATCCCTTCAGGATCTGGTACATAACTCCCAGCAGGTTAGCAACCATTTCTTGCAGTGTGGTTGTGATGCATTGGAAGCTTCATGTAGGTCAGCAATGACAGGTGTTGTCATACGCAGGCATGCTTGGCTGAAGGAACAATCTCTGCCAGAACATGTTAAAGCTAAACTTTTGGATGCTCCACTAGAAAAGCAAAAGTTATTTGGTTCCACTGCTCAGGACGTCCTAAAGAAATTTGAGGAAAAGGCAAAATCTGTACCAACAGTTAAGGATTTTCTTCAAGTCCAACCACCTAGATTCAGCAGAAACTGGCCTTCCAAGAATTGGTCCTTTCCGGACAAAAGATTTCAAAGGGGCAGAAACTGGCGTGCCAGAGGTAGAGGCCAAGCTAGGGGCTCCTACAGAGGCCGTCAATGGCAACCTCCAATCCAGACAGGCAGTTCAGGATCTGCAACTGCTGCACAAGGACAAACACAATGACTCTGTTTTGACTCCGCCAACCAGGGCTCAGTTAGAAGCACCTTTTGGCGGAAAGCTTTCTTTATTGTCAAGAAATTGGCACAACATTACAAGAGACAAATGGACACTCCAAATAATAAACAATGGATACAGATTCCATTTCCACACATTGCCAAAAAGAAAAGGCATACCAGGTCTGCCACCAAATCAAAGGACAGAGGCTTTGAAACAAATCTCAAACTTACTACAAATGAAAGCTATAGAAAAAGTGCCTTTTTCAGAACAAGGCCAAGGATTTTACTCCAGACTATTCCTTGTTCCAAGAAAAGAGCATCAATGGAGGCCTATTCTCGACTTGTGCGTACTGAATACTTATCTCCTTGTGCCAAAATTCAAAATGCTGACTCTACAGTAGCTCCTTCCCATGCTGGGCAAGGGGTCTTGGCTGGTTACTCTAGACCTCAAGGAGGCATACCTGCATGTCTCTATCAGACAAAGTTGCAGAAGATACCTCAGATTTCTTGCAGGGTCAGAGCATTATCAGTTCTCAGCATTGCCCTTTGGCTTATCTACTGCGCCCAGAGTATTCACAAAATGCCTGGCATCAGTAATAGCACACTGCAGACTCCAGGGGATTCAAATCTACCCATATCTGGACGACTGCCTTATACAAGCGGACAACCAACAAACTCTGATAAAAGACTTAAATTATTCCATCAATCTTCTTCAAGCCTTGGGATATACAGTCAACATGCACAAATCAAGACTTGTTCCATCCCAAAGAATAACCTTTCTGGGTGCAGATCTAGATACAACCACCCAAATGGCTTATCTCACAAAAGAAAAACAAAGGCAACTACCGGATTACTTCAAGAATCTGACAAGACAAACTCAGCTGACTGCAAGGAAAATCCTGCAGGCCCTGGGTTACATGGCATCCTGTATTCTTCTGATTCCACAAGCAAGGCTACATATGAGGAAGCTGCAGTGGTACCTAAGGAGTTTATGGACTCAGCACAGTCACAGTTTGGAAACTTTAATCCCACTTATTCCATGCCTTCACAAGGAATTTCTGTGGTGGGCTCAGGCCAGCCAGTCCAACAGAGGGCTGCCCTTCACAAAACCAAAAACCTCCCAAACTATTACAACTGACGCTTCAGACCTAGGTTGGGGAGCACACATGGAGGGCAGAGGTATCCAAGGACAGTGGTCACGAAGGGAGCTACGCATGCACATAAATCAAAAAGAAATGCTAGCAGTGATAACATGCAATCGAGGCCTTCAAACTCTTTCTCCATCAAGGCCATCTACTAAGGACAGACAACACCACAGTTATGTGGTACACAAACAAGCAAGGAGGTACCCATTCTTGCCCTCTGTGCAGACTGGCAATGAATCTATGGGATCTTTCCTTGAAACTCAATATACAGCTACAAGCTCAGTTTGTGCCAGGGAAGGACAATACACTGGCGGACAGCTTAAGCAGAAATATCATGGATGCACACGAATGGATGCTGCACCCAGACATTTTCCAACAGATAACTCAATCTTGGGGGAGCCCGGACATAGATCTATTTGCATCCCCCCACAATCATCAACTAAAGAAATTCTGCTCAAGGACATACCACCCACAAGCGTGGAAAGTGGACGCCCTCTCTTTCAGCTGGAGAAATCTGACAGTATATGCATTTCCTCCTATTCCATTAATGACCAAGGTGTTACTGAAGATCAGGACAGAGCAGCCAAAAGTGATCCTGATAGCTCTGGACTGGCCAAGACAGGACTGGCACCCACTGCTAAGGAGCATGACACGTATGAAGCCATGGCCCCTATCGCTATGGCCACTTCTACTGACACAGCACAGATACAAAACTCTTCATTCCAACCTGAAAACATTGCAACTAACAGCGTGGAGAATACCTTGACTACTCCTCAGGATAAGCTATCCCTGAGAGTAAAGAATATTATTCTGGAAGCTCGCCGCCCTTCCACAAGGAAGACATACTCAGCAAAATGGAAAAGATTTCTCATCTGGAACACCACAAAGGGCCTAGATGCGACAATGATGAACATGGCACATATCCTGGAATATTTGGCAGAAATGTTGCACAATGGACTGTCTTACTCTTCTATTAAGATTCATGCCTCAGCAATTTCAGCAGAGTACAACACTGATCCT
>NC_056741.1:838028419-838030160 GCF_019279795.1 Protopterus annectens
TACAATCCAATTTCTCAGACCCTGCATAAAGTGAGGTCTCAATTGCTTTCACGAAGATTTCGACATTAGGGGGTGCATGTGGTACATAATCACTCAAGCCTTATTTCTATTCTCTTTACCAAACAACAAATTCAAAGTAACTTTCCTTGCAAAAAGTTTGGTGGCCACTAACGTTTCACTAATGTCCGTTTCCATGCTAGGAACGAACTTCATCCCTTTATTTAGCAACTTGATTTCACTCTCATTTAACACATAGCTTGAGAGGTTCCATACTAGGTTGTATGGTTCCATAATTTCGTCAAAGTACATACCTGTTGACCCAAAGGTTGATCTTTCTTTCTGGAATGTTTTTGGTCGTCTATATCCAGAGACCTCTTTCTTCCTTGTCTGATAGGGAGCGGTGCTAAAGGGAAGCTCTCACCAACTGGCCTTTCTATAGGAATTTTTCTTCTAACATCCAAACCCAAATCTAAAGATTTTCCGTTGGCTGCTCGTTTTTCCACACCAGTTATGGTTTCTGCTGGTGTCGTATATACCGAAGGCGGCCCTTCCGGTGACTGAAAAGATGTTGCTGGTATGTTTACGTTATTGAGGGACGATTCTCTGTTGTCCAGTGGTTGTACTCCGACTTCTACAGATCCCATAGACGGTTGTTCACCTTGCACTTTCTGCTTCTCTTCATGGCTCGTAACAGATCTCCTCTGCCAACGTCTCGTTGTCCTCACGTTACCCATAGCAGCATCTCGCAAGGGTTCGCGTACTTCAGTAGAATTTTTCGGCCATACGAACACATTATTATGTTTAAAATCTTGCAAATCTCTGATAAGTTTATGTTTTTTGATTCCAAGTAAATTGGTTTCATACCTCTGCACTCGATCTATTATTTCATGCAAAAATAGATCAGTTTGTTCATGGCCGTAAATATTATTTAATTCATTCTGTTGCTCAATGATTAAATCACGCAGCGAGAATTCTTCCGGCTGAAAAAAGTCAAGTAATAGCTGCATATAAGCTTGGCTAGCCCCTATATTAATTTGCTGCCACTTAACCAAAAGTTCAGGATATAAACTGCCATAAGTAGGCATGTTTAGGATCCGAAGACCCCTAGGTATCACCTTGTGTTGTAAACTAGCTTCAAGGTGATACCTCTGAGACGTCAAACGCTTGTATTTATAAATGTTGTTTTCGATATCTTTCATTACATTTCTTATTAATTTCTCACTGGTATCTTCCATAACAGACACAGGTATCAAATCATTTACACTCACTTGCAACAATGGATTTAAGTCTGTGACAAGAAAGTTCCGCATTCTGTTGTATGAATCACCGTTAGATATTTTAGCAGTATCCTGTCTTGCTTCTTCCATAATACTTTTACCCACGAAGAGTACATCCAAAACAACAATACCACACGAAGATAATAATATGAACACGGACCCAAAAGGAAGGCAAGTACAACTGAGAGTACACGTAGCAATATAAACCTCGTTCACTCCATTATTAGAAACAGTAGATGTAAGCGCTTTCGCGGAGTTCACCTCCGCTTCATCAGACATACTAACAGTTCAACGACAGAAAATTATTATGATTATGTATTAATCTACACGAGGCACTTTCTATCTGGGTTGTATGATTTTTTCAATGGTTTGGACATGACAGAGGAGTATATTCTCACTACAATGGACGTCGAATCATTATTTTTGCATTCGAATGACATTGGAATAATGATATAGAGATATTT
>NC_056741.1:838030660-838072146 GCF_019279795.1 Protopterus annectens
TTCAAAACAGTCTTTCACATCAGTGAATACAAGGAAATTTATCTAATTAAATGCACTAGTGCATGGGTAATATACATGGCATTATGCCAATGTGGAGCTTTTTACATTGGACAAACTTCTTGCACTTTAAAACAAAGGATAGCCTTGCATATAAGTGATATAAAATGCAAACTCATCCAAAGTGCTTTATATAAGCATACACTCGTGCACAGTACAGTCCATTTTGTGTTTTTAGGAATAGATATGGTAAAGGCACAAGTTATGAATGATACGGTTAGATGTAATATATTGTCCAGTAAGGAGAGTAGATGGATAATTAATTTAGGAGCCCTTTTTAAACCAGGGCTTAATGTTCAGTGTTAAGGGATGATGTTCTTCGTGTTTCACTGTTGCAGTCGTTAAATTTGGATAATCTGCTGGCAGGTTGCACTCAGTCAGCCTGAATTCCAAAGTCTTGCATCCTGCGTCGGTTGCTGTGTCCTCTTCCATGACGTCAGGTCGTCAGGGGTATAAAACATGCAGCCGACGCCATTTTCTTTAGTCATTTTTGCTGCGCGCTGCCCGAAGCAAAAGCATTTTGCAAGTGCGGGTCAGCCAACTACTAAAATATTCGAGTTTGAGTTTCAGAACCGAAGTCTTCACTAAAGCTAAGTACTCCGTTGGGCAAACTTTTTTCTTGCTCCATACCGATGTCAGAAAAAGTTAATAATTGTATTACTTTTGGGAAACAAATACCTCATAAGGATTTCCATTTATACTGTATTCCTTGCCTAGGTCCTGATCACAACGTGCCTGGCTGTCGGTTTTGTGCTAGATTTAACCAACGCACTATTAAGCGTCTGTATATTTTTGCATCAAAGTATTTTGGAAACAGATTTAACTACCCAAAAATGTCGTCGGACAGCAATCTGACTACCGGAGTACATAAAAAACGCAAAGAAAAGGACAGAGAAAGGCAGTCGAGATCCAAAACCAATGACGAAGCTTCTCTTAAGCCAGTCACCGGTTCGCTGGTACTCAGTGAGGCGCTTTCGCAGCCCCTGATACCCACTACCTTCGAGTCGCAGGCCCCTACCGACACCCACGTGGAGTCTGGCATGCTGCAAGATACTCAAGGTATTGCATCAATGGATGTATCTCCCTCAGATGGCTCCGGAGCTGCTGAGCAGGCACTGGCATCTGAGGGGTGTATTCAGACCTCAACATTTGTATATCAAACCGACGACAGCTGCAAAACCAAAGACAAAAGCATCTTCTAAAACTAAAAAAATGACACTTGAGCACATGCACAGGCCTCTATGCCTAAAAAACAGATGATCAAAATGGCTGAAGACCTTATTACCTTGATCAGGGGTACCCATTCTCCTCCAGATAAGAGGCCTAGGCAAGACACTAATTATGAATCTTCAGATCAGGTTTCTGTTTCTTCTGATTCCTCCACTGATCAGGAATTATCTATACCTCCCTATGGGGATTCTGATGCAGAGGAGTCTATACCATCTGCATCCCCTCCTGAGGATTATTCATTTTGAGAAACCTTGCATACTTTGAAGGAGGATTTTCACTGGGAGAGTCAAGACTTCTCAGAATCAGAAAAGAGGCTCAGGGATTTTCTTATTCTCCCTCAGCACAGGCCTTTAGCCGTTCCCCCTGTTTTAGACATTGTGGATGATGTGTTTTCGGAGTCAAGCTTGACCCCTGACTCCTTACCTCTGGCTCCCAGTAAGCCTGACCGATATTACAGGGTCCCTGACTCGCATAAATTTTTTTTTTTTAGAAACCCTGCTGCTGATCCTGAAACTATTTCACAGAGTCCAGAGGGAGTTAAGGCCTCAACAGCAAAAAATCCTACCCCCTCTGACAGAGATTCAAGGGCACTGGACAGATGGGGAAAAAAGGTTTATACATCTGCAGCCTTGGCAGTCAAGGCGTTAAATTGTCAATTTCATATGTTTAAGTACCAACAACATGTTATGGGATTACTTAAACAGAAAATGATGTTGATTTCAGAATGTACAGAAAATAAAGAATTGCAGGATTTATTGCATGCAGCTGAACAGGTTGGAAAGCATACTTTGCAATGTGGTTTTGACTCCTTAGATGCCTCCTACAGGGCCACAGTTACTGGATCTGTGATTAGGAGGCATGCCTGGTTAAAGGAACAAAATTTGCCTGATCATGTTAAAGCTAAATTGTTAGATGCACCTTTACAGCATGATTGTCTGTTTGGTATTAAGGCAGAAGAGGGTTTGAAGAAAATGGAAAGCCCCCACATTGGCACTGGTATAAATAAATGTGCGAGTTGCAACCAGTGCAAGTTTATCTGCACTGATTCACGAGTTAAGTTAGGCAGCTTTTTGTGTAACATTAAGGTAAAAGCCAACTGTCACACTCATGGGGTGGTATATGCCGCCCTATGTCAAATTTGTTCTGCCTATTATATAGGCAAAACCGAGCGAAAACTCAAGAAACGCATATATGAGCATCAATATGCCATAACCAAACAAGACCAGTCTAATGCTTTAGCCAAACATGTTATGACACATCATGACCATTTTTTTAAATTCACGATCTTGAAACACATTACCCAGGACAATCGAGGTGGCCCTTGGCAAACGCAACTTGAAATTGAAGAGCTATGCTGGCAAATTTGTACGGCATCATATTTCCATCCTGGGCTTAATGATCATGTGTCTATAGCATGTCTCCTTAAGCATTTAGCCTTAAGGAGATAAAATATATGTGTGTTGATTTGTTGTTTTAATATGCTGTTTTCAGCTATTTTAATAATGGCTATCCGCTATATATGTATTTTAGTATTTGAACAATGATTTTTTAGTATTGTATAAAGTTTTAAAGTGTTAACACATTTATAATTATTTGTATAAAATTAAGGGATTTTATCTGAATTTTATGATTTTTCATATCAGGTTATGTTAAGTTACCCAATCTTTTTAACTTTTGAATAATTCTTCTATTAAGTTGGATATCTTGTGGCCTATTTAATGTAAAATGAAGTGGAATGTTTCCATCCCTCACCTTATTTCCCCTATTTCTCTGCAGTATGTAGTTGTGCTTCTTTTCCATTCCTCTGCAGCTTATAACTGTGGTTATCAGTGGTTGTGCTAGCTTCATTAATAGGTTTATAGGTGTGCTTGATTTAATTAACACTTATTCTGCTGTTAAAGATCAATTAGAAGACTTATTTAAATGCTTGTAAAATGGTGTTCATTGTTTTTTGGCTTCTGAGGAAGGAGGGTCATTGCACCTTCCAAAAGCGTGTTGCTCAAGATATTTGGATTAAAGCTCCTGTATTGGGTGTTTCCAGCTCATTTTTGTGTTCTTGTTTGGTTTTCATTTTCTTGGTTTCCTGAAAATGGAAGACAAAGCTAAGTCTATGCAAACTGTTAAAGACTTCTTACAAGTGCAGCCACCAAGATTCAGTAGACACTGGCATACAAAAAAATTGGTCCTTTCCTGTGTTAGACAGAGCTCAAAGGGGCAAATCCAGACGCCCTAAGGGTTCCAGATACCAGGCTCAAGATTCATACAGGTCAAAGCAGTGAGGCGCTTCTACCTCCAAATCTGGAGGAGATAGTGTAAACCTACAGAAAACAATCCCAGTGACTTCCCTCTGCCTACACCAAGCACTTATCTTTTGGCAACACCCATAGGGGGAAAATTAGCACTTTTTGCTCAAAATTGGCAGTTAATAACCCAGGACAAGTGGGTACTAAACTTAGTATCACAGGGGTACAGATTCCATTTCCACACTCTGCTAATGGCAAATGGTTGGCCAGATCTGCCAAAAAATCAATGGGCAGAGGCAGAGAAACAGGATACGTCCTTCACGGATATGGGGGCCATTCAGCCAGTACCAGAACAGGAAAAAGGACAAGGTTTTTACTCGACTGTTCTTGGTACCCAGAAAGGACAAGGCCTAGTGGCCAATACTGTATTTATCGATTTTGAACACATACCTGGACATTCCAAAATTCAAAATGCTGACTTTGCAGCAGCTTCTATCCCATGCCGGGCATGAATGCTTGGCTGGTGACATTAGACCTAAAAGAGGCATACCTGCATGTCCCAATAAGACAATCATGCAGAAGATACCTCAGATTCAAGGCTGGATTAATGCATTACCAATTCTCTGCTCTGCTGTTTGTAAGGACCTTGGGCACAATAGATAAAACAAAGTGCCTGGCACCAGTAATTGCATTTTGCAGACAAAGACGTATACAAATATATCCTTACTTGGACGACTGTCTCATTCAAGCAGAGAACAAGGACATTATTCTTCCGACACCTGGCGTTTATGAAAAGGCTTCTAACATTCTAACATGCCTAGGGTACACAATAAACGAAAAGAAATCACAACTGGTACCCTCTCAGAAGATAACATTCCTGGGTGCAAGCTTGAATACAACTGCCCAGATGGCTTACCTCACGCCAGACAAACAAAGGCAACTGATTACTTACTTCAAACTGATGGCAACAAAAACCCAGTTATCTGCAAGACAAATTCTGCAGGCTCTGGGCTTCATAGCATCCTGCATGCTACTGATTTCATATGCAAGACTGCATATGAGGAAACTTCAGTGGTACCTAAAAAGTTTATGGAGTCAGCATTCTCACAGTCTGGAAGCAACAATTCCTCTCATTCCCTGCCTATAACAGGAGTTTCTATGGTGGGCAAAGGCATGTCACCAAAACATGGGATGGGCCTTCACTCTACCCCCTGCCAGCCAAACCTTAACAACAGATGCATTAGATTATGCCTGGGGGGGCCCACATGACAGGAAGATGCATTCAGGGCATATGGACCCCAAAACAAATGAATCTGCATATCAACCAGAAAGAGATGCTAGCTGTTCAAAATGCCCTAACACCCTTCAAGGACTTGCTTCATCCAGGACAACTACTGATAAAGATGGACAACACCACAGTCATGTGGTATATAAACAAGCAAGGGGGCACACACTCATACCCCCTTTGCAGATTAGCCATGGCACTGTGGGCACAGCTTTGACATACAAAATACATCTTCAAGCTCAGTTCCTGCCAGGAAAACAAAATACTCTGGCAGACTATTTAAGCAGAAATCTTATGGACCCTCACAAGTGGAAACTAAATCCACAAGTCTTCAGCATGATAACAGAGAAATGAGGGAGCCCAGACATAGATCTATTTGCCTCTCCTCAAAATTATCAATTGAAAAGATTCTGCACAAGGACTTCTCACAGACAAGCATGGAAAGTGGACACCCTATCCATCAGTTGGAAAAACCTATCAGTTTACGCCTTTCCTCCTCTAGGTCCTCCTAAAAGTCAGACAAGAGAAACCAAAGATGATACTGATTGCCCTGGACTGGCCGCGCTAGTACTGGTACCCAATCCTAAGAAACTTGTTTCAATACCCAGCTTGGACCTTACCTCAAAGACCTCAACTACTGTCCCAGCAAAACGATCAGATCCTGTACAATCAACTCCAGACACTGAACCTGGCGGCATGGCTGATCATGTAGTTATACAAACAACACCTCTCAGTAAAGCTGTGATGGATGTCATTTTGGAAGCCAGAAGGCCTAGTACTAGAAAATCTTATGCTGACAAATGGAAGAGATTCTGTGCTTGGAATCGAGCATAAGGAACTGATACAGCAGAACCAAATATTCCTCAGATATTACAATACTTAACTGAGATGCTTGACAAAGGCCTATCTTTCTTATCAATTAAAATCCATGCCTCTGCCATTTCAGCTCATTACAATACAGAGCCACCAATCTTTTCTCATCCTTTACTAAAGCAGTATCTTAGAGGAGCCAAAAATTTAAGGCCTCCTAGAAGATCACCATTACCTGCATGGGACCTCAATTATGTGTTGGAAAAGCTCACCCTGCCTCCATTTGAACCAGCTGCTACTGCTGATATAAAGTTCTTATCATGGAAAACAGCTCTGCTACTAGCAATTACTTCAGCAAGAAGAGTTTCAGAGCTAGAGGCCCTCATGGCTGTAGAGCTTTTTATCATATTTTACCCAGACAGGGTGTCTCTGAGGACAAATCCTACTTTTTTCCCTAAGGTGGTTTCCAGTGTGGCTCTTAACCAAACAATTCATCTGCCAACCTTTTATCTGAATCTGCAGAACAAGGGGGGAGAATTCTGCATTCCTTGGACGTACATGGACAGCCATGATTCTACTTGAGCAGGACTAAAGCTCTAAGAAAAACTGAGCAATTACTTGTGACATATGCTGCAGGATCAGAAGGAAAGACTATTTCAAAGCAGACAATTTCAAAGTGGATAAGCCACTGCATCCGTTTCTGCTACTTACACCATGGTAAACCTGTGCCCAGGGGCATTAGTTCTCATTCCACCAGAGCTGCAGCTACTTCAGCAGCCTTTCTCAGAGGAGTACCAACCAAAGACATTCTAGAGGCTGCTACTTGGAGTTCTGTTCACACCTTTACAAAGCATTATCATTTGCCTCTCTACTCTTAAGTCCAGGGCAGGCTTTGCTACTGCAGTTCTGCAGGGCCTTATAGCCGCACCTAATGCTGTTTAGCTCTAGCCTCCCAACCATAACTTTGGGATTCTACCCAAATGTAATGACTGCAACTGTGAAACACGAAGAACATAGTACAGTTGTGTACACTTACCATAAATTTGGATGTTCAAGTGTATTCACTGTTGCAGTCCAGGTTACCCTCCTGCCATCCCCCTGTCAACCTATGTGGTGTATTTGCTTGTAGAGGAAGGTAAAGTTTATATTGATGTGTGTGTGTGTGTGTGTGTGTGTGTGTGTGTGTGTGTGTGTGTGTGTGTGTGTGTGTGTGTGTGTATATATATATATATATATATATATATATATATATATATATATATATATATATAGATATAGTTTTGCTACCTTTTTGGGGTCACCTGACATCGGGGGCAAGACAAACTGAAAGAAAATGGTGTTGGCTGCATGTTTTATACTCCTGACGACCTGACATCTTGGAAGAGGAGACAGCAACTGAAGCAGGACCCAAGACTTTGGAATTCAGGCCGACTGAGGGCAACCTGCCAGCAGATTACCCAAATGTAATGACTGCAACAGTGAATACACTCTAACATCTACATTTATGGTAAGTGTACACAACTGTACTTTTTTTGAATATAGACATCCTTGTAATGTTCAAATATTGAGGTTAGAAAGTGGCATGTATTTTTATAGTAAATTTTTTATTAATTTTTCAATGGTTAATGGGGATGTTTGATAGGTTAGGTGTAAATGTTATTGATGGGATATAAGGGATCTTTTTTTTGATAGATTTAATAATGTTAATGAATGTGGTATATAAAGAACATGGTGGATTCACATGGAAAGAAGAAAATGTAAAAATGTGAAATATGTGCAATATATCTTTAAATGCTGCTACATAAACCAATGCCGGCTACCTAGTAAGAGACGCACTGACGACGCCTTGTGGCAAAACCGGTCTGTGCTGCAGACTGTGCTTGGAATACATCTCCCTTTGCACCATTGCTGTTTTCGTTTTCTTTGTGCTGGAGTTATTTTGGTGATTTATTACTTTTTTCTTCTCCGAGCACTAGAAGGGATCGTAACGTGCACAGAGTTGTTTTGGTATCATATATACACACACACACACACACACATAATATATATATATATATATATATATATATATATATATATGTGTGTGTGTGTGTGTGTATGTATGTATATATATATATATATATATATATATATATATATATATATATATTTAAACAAAAATGTAGAACACAGCACCACAGCGACCCAATAAAAAGCAGATGGCAAAGAGCAGTGTAAAATCCAATTAGACTTCTAATTCGAACGCAGGTGAGCGCTTTCACAATAAAATCACTTCTTCAGACCATACAAAAAAATCAGCAGCATCTCAAATATTGAAAATGCAGTCAGTCAGATATCTACCAATAAAAAACATTTAAGTACAATAGCCATAAAAATTTAAAGGCACAGCTTTCTTTTAAGACAGAAACCATAAAAGGCTATTGTCATAAAAACACACATAGCAGTACACTTAAGCTTTCTTTCTTTCAGAACTGGCAAGAGGTACTGATTCATTCAAACCTGCACCTCTATGTGCTGATCGTTTAAGAATCCATCTTAATTCTTTCCCTTCTGTGAAATTAGTTTTATCATCCAACCTAAAACTTTCATAAATTACTTCTACTGCCATAAACTTAAACCAAAGGTTAGTGCCTTTCTCTAGTATATGTTTAGCTAAGGCACTATAACTATAGCCCTTATTGGCACAATAATAATGGTCTCCAATTCTTTCCTTAAGTCGCCTATTAGTTTTTCCTATATAAAATTTTGAACAAGTCACAGTGCTAAATTTTTAGTGTCACAATTAGCTTTAACTTTAAAAACATAATGATTAACATTGTCTGGTTGTATAAATGTATTGGATACATCAATGTATTTACAAAAAATACATTTACCACAGATAGAGGTAACAAAACTAGTTGTTCTAAAACTAGATTGCCGTAGTTTACTTGTAATAGTGAAACAAAGCTGTCTTTTCAACTATTTTTATAAACAAAATTTGGGGCTGCACTAACAAACTCACATAGAATAGGATCAGAAGATAAAATATGCCATTTTTTCTAATAATATGTTTTATATCTATGCTGTCAGTACTAAGTCGTACAATAAGCTACATTGCTATAACTATTATTATGGGCAGTCTTTCCTATGTTTTCTTTACGTGAAAAGAATGGGCGTCCACTACTTTGTCTGTCTAACTTGCCCCTTTCACATGCTTTACTAACTTCAAAAGGTTTATAACCACTTTCTATAATTTCCGTACTAATGGAACACATAGTTGTTTCAAATTCTTGTTCCTGGTCATGGAGCCTAGAAACTCTTGAAAGTTTACCTCTTACCACATTTTCAAAAATATGTGGTGGATGCAAACCATTACGTTCAAGATAACTGTGTATAACATGCTTTTCTATATCTCAGTGTGCAGCTTTCCATCTATGCCCCTATACAGGGTAACATTAAGGAAATGTATATAAATGCAAGAATGTTTCATAGTAAACTTAAGCAAGGGTGTACTTGAATTTATAGCACTTAGAAAATTATTTAAACTTTCAAAGTTTCCTTTCCAAAAAATATACAAGTCATCAACAAAACACCAGTAGAATTTTAGATGCACATTAAACTGTTCATTTAAGATGTTTACATTTTCCCCAGTTTGCCATGACCATATTGGCATAGCTGTTGGCACAGGTCATGCCCATAGCTACGCCAGAGGTCTGCAAGTAATATTGCTTCTCAAATTGAAAAACATTATATTCTAGTGCCAGCTCTATAAGGTAGCAAATAAACTCTATTTTTTCATCAGTGAGAGAGCCTTCTTCTGTAAGAAAATGTTTTGTATAGGAAAAACCTATTTGGTTAGGTATAACCATAAACAGAGTAGTAATGTCTAAAGTTACCATAATCTCTGTACCAGTGTCAGCATAACTCTCAAGAAACAGAAAGTTTCTTAAGTGATTTTTACTCTACCACGCAAAACAATAGCATACTTGTCTAAAATGGGTCTTAAATGTCTTTCTACATATAAAGACGCTGGTTCGGTTAGCCATCCACCTCCAGCTACTATGGGTCTAAAATCTGAAGTTACAAGATTTTTGTGTATTTTCGGCAAACCAATGTAGGTGCAACAGGATGTTCTACTATAAGATACTGGAACAGTTCTTTAGAAACAACTGTTTCTTCAAAGCAGTTAACAAGAGACTTAGTGAACCTTTCAATTAACTTTTGTACAGAATAAAGTTCTATACTAATATATGTATTTTCATCTCTAAGCATGGTATTCATAGTAGTAACATACAGGGCCAGCCTTAGCTGAAACGGCGCCCTAGGCGAACTACTGCTCTGGTGCCCCTTAAGCCCCACCCACATCATACTCAAGGAACACCCCTGTTTGACCCACTCCCATAGATGGGTCACTCCCACAAAAGCCACTCCAGTTCTTTCAGTGTTTAAATGCATGAAAAGTCAGTCATACTGTAACAAACACCTTGTAGTCTAAGGTGGTTGCAGAGGGTGACCATCCCCATGACTCGGCACTAGGTGCATTGGCTGGAGCAGTCTAAGTTGGTTGCAGAGGGTGACCACCCCCATGTCCTAGCACTAGGTGCATTGGCCGGAGCAGTCTAAGGCTGCTGCAGAGGCTACATATGCTGCACCACAGCTGAATCTGCAGAAATAGGAGACAAAACTAGGATTTCAGTTTTACATGCTAGACAGTGACATACTGTATGTACACCTCACCACCTGTTGGCGCTGTTCAAGTAAACCTCCTTGTCACCTATGCTGCTGTACAATACAGTGGTCATTAGTCTCCCTCACCTCCCATTGGTGCTGCAGCTCAGGGTGATACCTGTGCAAGTCACTATATTGTTGCTTCACAGTAAGACGCTGTCCGGTTCGATTCTCCGCTAGAGCGCTGTCCGGTTCGATTCTCAGCTAGAGCGTCTTCTGCGTGGAGACATGTGTGAATGGGCGTACCTTCGTTGAAGGTTGTGCGTCAGGGCTGGTAACTCTGCACGTAAAAATCAACTACCAATCATTAGTGGACCAGTGTTCCGCTGTGGCGACCCCTAACTGGGAAAAAGCCAAAAGAAGACCAGAGCAGGTGATTCCAATGACATCACTCACCTCCCTGGCAAGCTGGTGTCAAGCATCAGTTTCATATAATGGGCCATCACAATGACCCAACAGGTTCTCCTGATAATCCATGTATAGTTTATACAGGAAAATGTTTGTCTCCTGGATGAAGCAGGCAGGAGTCCTGCTGAACCAAGCACCTGAAGAGGTCCTGTCCACTCAGCAAGTCAGAACTAGGAGAAAAAATGATAGCCCCATGTGCACAACCTAGCATAGACAATATGCAACATGAACATCCTGGCAGCAAGGGTAAACTTTGGAAAGTATCTGTAACACAGACCGTTGGCTCTATGGGCTTCCCAATGAATGTGCATGTGACATACTAGTCTTGAAATGAGCATGGGCAGGCATGGTAGGTAGCTAAAATCAAGTATAAAGAGGTGTATTGGCAGATTATCCTGGAAGTCAACAGACAACCTGGACTAAATTAAATAGTCTCCCTGGCCCTCATGCTGAAGCTTAGGGCTGCTAGGTTATGACTAGTGTACAATACGAGTTTTATATGTTTATTAATGCCTTTCCTTTATTTTGTATTTACATTATTCATGTATGGTTGTTTAGTATGTTTCTAGTTTTATATTCTATTTGTTGTTTTTTAGGGAATGATTAAGTTTTAATTCATTATATTTTAATTCATGTCATTATGCAGTTTTAACACTTTAATGAACATAGTATTTTATTTTTTTCAGTTGCCATATTGGAATTGGACACTAGATAGTACAGATGTATTTGAATGTGCCTTTGACTCAACCTAATGAACATTAATATTTTTGCAAACAATTATTTAAATTATTTTTAGTCTTATTTATTTATATATATATATGTGTGTGTGTGTGTGTGTGTGTGTGTATGTATTAGGACAGGTTTAAAGTGGTTTATATATTTTTAAAAGGATGTTTTTAAAAAGTTTTTTTTCATTAATATAGTATTTTTTAACACTTTTTAAAGTTAATTGAATGATTGAGTGTTATTTTATTGGTGGTTCATGGGAGGTCTTTTGAATAAAAAGATGCTTTTTTTACTGCTGCTGTTACATCTGAAGAAGTTTTGATCTGGGATGAAAATGCTGTGATAAGTTAATGCATTTGTTTTTATTTATTTGTTGGATAAATTTTATTTTAAGCCTGGTCGAGTGTTGGGCTGTCTTTCCGAAGTACCTTTTGTGGATTATTCATGTTTGTGGTGGTTTTGGGAGCTTTTCTTCACTTTTTGTTTATTTGTAGGTGACAGCACAATGTTTTATGGCCGTGATTTAGAGATGATAATTACCTCACTGTTACAATCACCAAATTACGAGGCCTGCTGCAGCCTGTTAAAATGGGAGATTTGCCATGTTGTGGATGACTACATTAAGATGAGAAGGTCATGAATAGGAATTCAGTGGATAGGAATTTGTACCGCAAAGTAGGCATACCCAGCAGCTCTTAATCACATTTTTACTCTTTTCTTCGAATCTGGGTAAACGCTGGAATTTTTGAGTCACTTTCGCTGGCTGTTTCTTGCAGTGAAGGAGACGAGGCCACAAGGTGATATCCAGGAAAGAATTTGCCTGTAAACAAGGGCAGCTGGGCAGAAATCCAGAGGTATGCTTTGTATGGAAGAAAAGTTTGCCTTTTCACTATGTTTGCCTCGGTGGCTGCAGGGACGTCAGTGGTACAAAAGCATCACTGATTGGATGCTCAACAAGAGCAGCCCCTGAGACTCATCAAATAGATGCAGGGGGAGGGAGAGAATGGAAGAACACAATAGGGGGCCGTTCTATGTGTTGTGGTGGATGAATCGTACTTTTAATAATGGAAGTGGGGGAGGGCGCAATACAGCTGAAAAGTGGAGAGAAGTAAAGTTTAAGTTAACTCACTTAATTTGCACCTTTTATGGTGCCAGCTTTTACGGCGCCCTAGGTGGTCAAATAGTTCGCCTATGCCTAAGGCTGGCCGTGGTAACATAATACTCTTTATCTAACACAACAAAGGAATTGCCTTTATCGGCTGGTTGTATTACAGTGTCACTATATCTCTGTAAATTTTCAAGTGCTGGTCTCTCATTTTTATTTAAGTTATAAAACTTATTTAATTTATAGTCACTATTGGTTTAAAAAAGATTATAAATCTGTTCACATACATTTGGAAAAACTTCCAGAGTGGAAGACAATGTTGGACAGAAAGCACTTGGCTTTTTATAGTAACATACGCTTTCATGTGACACAGAAAAAACAAACTGCTCTTTAAGAGCTATTTTTCGTACAAACAATTTCAACTCTATAATAGTATCAGCTAAATCAGCCCTTTGAGAAGGAATAAAAGACAAACCTTTTTTAAGTAAAGAAAGTTCAGTTTCTGTTAACTGTCTCTGCGATACGTTCCATACTAGTTGTTTCGTTATATTCCACATTTTCTTGAGAGTTTGTGGTTCTCGATCCTGAAAGGAGTTCCTTCTCTTGAATTTCTTTCCTTCGATGTTCACATTTGTATTCCTTGCGCTGGAATTTGCAGGGTAAAGGGAGACTCAGAAAAACAGAGTCACCAGAAATATTCAGTGTTTTAGGCCATACTATCTGATCTGGAGAAAGAGTAGTTCTAAGTTGCTGCTCATTTGGGGGAGGGACCACCAAAGGTGTGCTGTATGTAGAGGTATTAGCGTTAGGTGAAAATCAGCACATTCCTGCACCACTGTTGAAGTATTAATAGAACAATTATTTTGAGTAATAGAGGAAACTTCCTCTGAGGTTAGTAGCCTTAGAAATTCTAGGTTGTACTGGCTCTTTACGCTGCTCTCTCGGCCAAGCAAACACATTTTGTTGTTGGAAATCAACAGTGTGTCTCTGAAGTTTTTTCTTTTTTTGAGATAATAGCTTAGTTTTATACAGGTGTAATTGTTCAGTTAACTCACTCATGCGAAGATCAACTTGTGCATCAATATTAAGGCTATACAGTTCTTTTTGTAATTTGATGATATCTTCACAAATATGTTGCTCTACAGGCACAAAAAAGTCAATGAGCAGCTTTAATATAAGAAAAACTTCTCTAAATTAATTCTTTGCCATTTTGCTAAACGTTCCGGGTGAGTTGTTTAATATGAGGGCATATTCAACACCCTCAGCCCTCTAGGAACAACTTTCAGCACACGGCAAGCTTCAAAATGCAGTCTCTGACATTGAAGTCTCTCTAACTATAGCTGATTTTTCCAAGTGTTTAAACAAGTCTTTCATACGTGCACTTTCATTATGTTCAGTTATTAAACTGCACTGAAACATCCATATTCTCAGTTAACAAAGAATTACCTTGTATATTTAAGAAACTTTGTAGTCGTCTCCTTTGACTAGAGTTGCTAATAGAATCAGCCTGCGGCATGCCTTCTGCATTTCCGGTGATGCTTTCAGCCATGTCAGTCAGCAACTACACAAGACAGCAAAGAAATATGGTAAAACCAAGTCCTGCTGAATATTCAAGTGGATTGTAGTAGCCCAAAAGTTTGTTCTAGCTTCATCATATTTTATAACTTCATCTCACTGTATCATATGCTTCCAAAATGTTGGTTCTTTAACAAGAATATGGAAAAGAAATATAGTTACTTATGTCATTTGTGTGTGTGTGTTATTAATAGTCGATCCAAGGAAATGTTGACACAATAGCACGTTTCGAGGCTAATTGTTGGAACATGCAATACAAAGTAGTGTTTTTTGCAAGGGGGTGAGCCTCCCCCTGCACCTCCCCATGGGGAGGGGCTGTGCCTTCCCAAACCTGTTGCTGATTATGTATACTAACTCTGAGTTTGCACAATCCCTGGGGAAAGGGCTTCTCCTCCTACCCCAGGGATTATCTGTATATGTCAGCCAAAATGGATGAAAATGCAAAGGGCAGCAAAAGTTCCATTCAGTCTGTCTGTGTGTCTGTTTGTGTGCGTCTGTCTATCTGTGTCTGCGTGCGTTTATCTGTCTGAAGACAGGTTATATACAGATTGAATAATTATAGATGTGTGCATTGTATGGCTTTGGCTAATGGCTGTAAATGCAAAGCAGGTGGTCATGGTGGGAGTAGACATTCCTGCCTGGTTCCTTTTGTAAGACTAAACACTTTTTAGACAGTTCACCACCGTTCTTCCCCCTAGCTTAAGCTCCTTTGTAAATGTTAAATATTGTTAACTATTTTTGTGAGAGCAAATTCCTCCGGAGATCTCTTCATAAATTCCCATCATGCTGTGTCAGATGTCCTTTCTGCATCCAACCCTATTAACATTAATGCATTATTATTATCCAGTGAGTACTCCTGTATCATAAGGGCTGTATTAGTATTGTCAGATGTTTGCCTACCTTCTAAAATCCACACTGATCCAGGTATGTTCTTGACAGTAACAGTGCCATTCTTTTTGGCAAGCACATCATACACACTTTGTAGTCATGATCCAAAATTGAAATGGGTCTGTATGACCCTGGATCAATAAGATTATTTTCCTCCTTTGATGTAACTACCACTACTGCTGCTTTCCAAGTCAAGAGTGCACCCCCGTCCAGAAAAAAAAATCTAGATAGTACTTTTGCTATCTCCTGTATCTTCTTCTTTTTCATGTTTCTATTGGAATTTCATCACTTGTAGTGGAAGCCACTCTGTTTTGAGTTTGTAACTGCAGTGGTGGTGCTGCGGTAGTGTTTTCGCCTCACAGTAAGACGTTGTCCTGTTTGATTCTCAGCTAGAGCGTCTTCTGTGTGGAGACATGCGTGAATGGGCGTACCTTCGTTGAAGGTTGTGCATCAGGGCTGGCAACTCGGCACGTAAAAATCTACTGCCAATCATTAGCGGACCAGAGTTCCGCTGTGGCGACCCCTAACTGGGCAAAGCCGAAAGACACAGCAACATCACTACTTTACTTTAATTTCAATTTCTTGTAGATTTGTTAATGCTTCTCTTTCTGATTCTGTTAAGTGAGGTAGTTGTAACAATCTCAAATACTCATTTCTTGTATATTACTCTTGGCCTTTGCATCCTGTCAGCACTGCAGTACTTTACCATTACAGTTATAATTTTTCATTATTTAATTTCTATTCTGCCATTCTCCTAATTCTTGATTTTAGTTATGCTTTTAACCTTTTGTTGTCGCAATCTTAGAGTGAGCAAATTGCTGGCTGAATGTTTATAATTGCTTTGCATTCATTCATGTTTTCTAAATATTACTGCTTGGGATTTCTAGCTTCTTTCAATTGCTTTTCACCTTGTTGTATTCCATTTATTCTTTATGAACTTCAGTAAATCCCTTACTACTTTTAAGTACTGTAGATTCTTATTGTGACTAACATTCCTCATCCTGTTTGCTTGCATTGTGATCACAATTTTATCTTTAATTTACAATTATTGCAGTCCTTTGCTAGCTATTGCTTGTATTCAAATAGTTATGAAAGAGGTTTAATGATTGTAGCCGCGGTGGTACAGCGGTAGCGTTGTTGCCTCACAGCAAGAGGTTCTCCTGTTCGATTCTCAGCTGGAGTGCCTTCAGTGTGGAGTCTACATGTCCTCCCCGCGGTAGAGTGGTCTCCGAAAGACATGCGTGAATGGGTGTGCCTTCGCTGAAGGCTGGGAATCGGGCTGGCAACTTGGCACCATAAAAATCTACTGCCAATCATTAGCGGACCGGAGTTCTGCTGTGGCGACCCCTAACTGGGAAAAGCCGAAAAGACAAAGAAGTTTATTGATTGATGAGATCAAACTTTTTCAGTAGAGTTGCTAGAAAGTGGAAGTGTTTGTCACAGTAGTCTTTCACTTGCTTAATTTGTATAGGTTGACACTGTGACAGGATGGGTTTTTTAATTCTCACCATCTTAATGTATGTAGCATCTTTAAAATCTTGCCCAACAGGCATATTTCCCTGAAAAATCTGTGTTCTAATTCATTCAGTATTTTCATTAAATTAGTGATCCCAAACAAAAATATTTCACGCTCCTTTTGAGTAGAGTGTTTTTTTTTTAATAGCATGATTATCTATACATTCCTAATGTAAGTATAAGTGATTATCTGTTCCTGTTTTTTTTTTTCTTGTCCACTAAACTGTTAACATTTCACACTAAGTAAAGCTGTGACATAATAAATTTTGTCTTTTATTCTAATTGCTCATCTTTTCTGTTGCAAAACAGGTCCTTTTTATTGTCCATACAAAGAGACACAAAAATGATCAAAACATTTCTATATAATATTGTCCCATGTGAACCTGTTCTCTTATTTTTATTACAACATACATGTGTCTCCCTACCCCCCCCCCAAAAACGACATAACTATATACATAACTCTTATTTTCTCAAGCCAGTAGAGTTGATGCTTCATCGAAACAGCAGTGCATAGCTTCTTTGCCTCTTTCTAATCTGATTCAAGCACAGATTTACTGTGGGCTAGAGACCACTTGCCAAAACCCATTTCCTTCGTTGACCTGCAGCTAGCAGTTTGGTTATCTTGTTTCTGAAGCTGTCTGTTTCTGTGCTTCTAGGCTTTAATGCATTCCTGTCTGCCAGCGTTCAGTTAGCTTGCTTGTCATTTTAAATTTGTATTCATTCCTGCATCTGGTGCATCCTGTTTAAAACAATTCTCTAATAACTTCATTACAAATCTCATATTTTGTAGCTGTTTTCAAAAGGTCAGGCTTAAATATCCATATGGGGCATATCTTGGATTCCTTCCTGTTGTAATTAGTCATAGCTAGTCTGTGAGTAAGATTTACTGCCCTTAGCTGTGCCCTCTGACCTATAGTAAAAAAATCAAGCCACTTGCAAGAAGCACTGGCCCAGCCAGCACTAAACCTAAAGTCTCATTTCCCAGAGTTGAGTTTTATACATTTATTACCGGTTTCCAACATGTAGTAATATATCCTTTTTAATGTTTCCAGTGCATTGTTTTGTTTTTGTTTTTTTGGAATCCCTCATTAACTTATTTGTTTTACTTGCCTGCAGTTAGTTGTTTACATATTTCTGAAGCCATAGGAAAGCAGGTGGATGATAACAATGTATAAGAACATAAGAGCATTTAATGTACTTGTCGCTCTAAATTTTTATTCAGTCTGGTACCTGTTTAACAACATTTGGGGGTGGTCTTGGTGGTGTGGAGGTTAGCGTTGCCACCTTCACAGCAAGAGGTTCCCCGGTTTGATTCTTGGCTAGGGTGCCTTCTGTGCAGAGTCTGCATGTACTCCGTGCAATCATGTGGGTTTCCTCTGGGTGCTACGATTTCCTCCCACATCCCAAAGACACGCTGAAGGTGAATTGGCCCTAGGTGTGAGTGTGTGCATGTATGTGCCTTCTGTGGAAGGTTGGGCACTGGGCTGTCAGCTCAACACTGTAAAACTCCACTGCCAGTCGTTCTATAGACCATTGTTCTGCTGTGGCGACCCCTAACGGGGTGAATGAAAGGAAAAGAAGACATGGTGAACAACATTTGTCCAGCTTCATCATGCATCTCAGATTTTGAAATTAGCTGCAATATGTCAACCTTATCAAGTTCTTTGGCAAGGCATTGTTCCAACTTGTTTTTCTTGCATTCCATGATAGCTTGTCAGTAAGTACGATGTACTGCTCCAGGTCTCCCTTCCTACTATAACAGAAGTAGCCACTGTGTGTCAGGTTAGCCTGTCACCAGGGCTAGCTTTATATATCATTCTCTAAATGATTCCAGTTTAATTTCTCCTCATTTCGTCATTCTTTATCCTTCCCTTCCCCAAATGCCATAGAAATTTTATTAGAAGCAAAATACATCTTGCAGTTTGAAAACAAATGCTTTCATTAGACAGCATATAAACTTTTATTTTTTAAGTAGAAATATCGTACATCCTTCTCTCATTGTTACTTTTTGAATGATACATGCTTATGCCAGTGATTTTAGTGTGCAGCTAACGTGAGTTGAACAAGCATTCTTGTCAGTATAAGCATATGGCCATATGTTTTAGTTACTGTCTTCATTCCATGTTTCTAGTGGCCTTTTTTAATGGAGTCTCCCACCTTTTTTGAAAACTATTTAATCTCCTTTGTGTTATCCATCGTTTTCTTTGGGAAAACAAGAACAGGTTTGGTAGGAAGTCATTCAGCTGAAGAGTCCACAGTCTGCTTTTCTGTGTTTGACAGGTTACGTATTCCTTTACCACTTTCTTTCAGTTCCAGTTCTTGTCATTTTATCAGCTTATGTGCCTGTTAAGGATCAGTGCAGGTTTTAATTTTGGTGGGTAGAAACCTTGAAATAATTGAGGATACGATAACTTGAAGTTATATTTTTCTACAGAGTCTTATGGATAGAAGAAAAGTATTTCTGCTAGATGCTTATAGTTGGATCCCTGTCGCTATAATGTTGGAAAACTGGACGTATGCTAAGAATGCAGTCCAGCAAGCCAGTATGATGAAGCTTAGGTGCTGCTTCCTCCCACTCTGTATGTCGAAATTTGGACCTAGGCACAAGAACTACATGCAGATAGATGCATAAGGATTTTTCCGGTTGTACTTCCCTTGGACCAGGCACAGCAAGGAAGTCCTATCCGCATTCAAAAGGGTCCAGTATGCCATCGCAAGATAAAACTAAGTACTCTGTTGGAGACTCCTCCTGATTTTTTTTTTTTCCATTTTACATTGGGATTTTTTGTTAATGTCATTTCAGAGAAACAAATACTTCTGCGGTAGACAGATCCCTTGCAAAGGCAGACAAACTGTCTTTTCTTCCTGTACCAGAGCATTATCTCAGGGACTACTCTGTTTTTCAGACTTTTATCCTAAAAACTTTTATGATGTCTGAGTAAATGTTGTATAGAAGACAGACCGCAACAAATGCCTGGAGGTCCTAGTGCAAGCTGCTGTGTGATCCTGCCTCTAACATTATTCACAGCTGAAAAGAAAACAAAATGTAGAAGGAAGACATTGCTTTTCTTTTTTTTTTTTTTTACATGTCAGAGTCGGCCATTTATGAGGCAATTGAGAAGCCATTTATGAGGCAATTGAGAAGCCTGCAGACTATCTAACATCTGGGTGTGTTCCTTCTTTTGGGACCTCATTGGAGGCTGACTTGGAACAGCCTACGAGCACATCCCATCAGACTAGTCAGACAGATGCTAAGACCTTGAAGGAGGAAACCCAGGCTTATAATTTCTGAAGGACCAGATGGCTTTCCTCAAATTTTACTGAATAAGGACATCCCAGGTTCTTTGGAGGCACATCCAGGGACAGGTCAGTTTCATATGGTTTCCTTAAACTCTCTAAAAAGAAAAAAAGCAATTAAGTCATGTTTCCTGGAAATTTCAAGAATGGCACAATTTTTCTCAGGGTTTTTATTTTTTTGTTTCCACAAAATCTACCCTGCTCCCCAGTAACAGAAAAAGGGTTACTTACTCTGATCCAGCATTTGGATTATTCTCATATTAATTTTCCTTTAGGATATGAATCTGGACCAGATGATATCTTGTTCTGACTGTCCTCCTCCAGGAACTTTCCTTTGGGGAATCGATTCAGAAGATGAAGCAATGTTTTACGTGGGAGGGTAAGCAGCTGTCTAAATCCCAAAAGCAGTATTATGTCGGAAATTCTCAAACCTTTACCTGTCCCTTCTATTGAAGGTTTATGAGACATTTTGAGCTTCTATAGCTTCTGATTGTCCACCACCTCCACCAAAAAAAAAAAATTGATAGGCGCTACATGGTCCCCTAACAGTCGCACAGTTATCGCCACAGATTTTGACAAACCTTGTAAACTTTTTCCATCTACCAGTGCTTTCCCAAATGACAGGGAAAGTAGGGCTCTGGACTGGTATGGGAAACGTGTATATATGTTTGCTATTTGGCTGTTTGTGCTGTTACTTTATCGTGTGTGTCTGATAATTATCTTGTCTATTTTTCACAACACTACTAAACTTGTGCCTAACTTCCCTGACAGTGACTCAAAACCTGTTTTGCAAAATATGATTTCTTCTGCTATCTGGTTGCACTCCATTCCAGTGTGTCCATATGAAGTGGGACATGCTTCTTCTATTGCTGCTGCCACTGGTATTTTGCTGAGAATGTACTCCTGGCTAAGACTAGCTATAAGATGTAAAAGCATAGCTTTTTAAGATGCTCCTTTAGATAAATACTTCTTTTTGGCCTCCCTTCTGCAAAGACTAAAAAAAATAGAAGAAGGGGGTAAAATTATGCAGGAGGTTAAACAATTTTGTTTCTCTCTTCCAAAATTTCAAAGAAATTAGCCCTACAAATCTCAGACCCCTTCTCCTACAGAAGACCACTCGACAAAAAAGGCAAATCCAACACATCTAAGGGCAAGCTTACATCTGATTTCAAGAGAAAAGCCCACTTCCAAGGTAAGCATTAAAGGTTCCAACTACCTCTTCCATTCCACCCCTTTGTCTAGGCCATTCTCCCTCCAGTGTTCCAAACAAACATTCTGTCAAACCTCCCTTGGGGGGGGGTGGGGGGGGGGATAGCATCAGATCCATTTTTGAATGGCTCTCAAAACCCATGTTACACTTTTCAGTGGAAATATCTTCTTTTTCAGTCAGAATGTTTGCACTAGGATGTAATAGAACCTGTTCCTCTCAGACATCAGGAGCGGCCTTATGTCAACTGGTGCCCTAGGCAAAAGGGCTCCACGGCGCCCCCCACCACACCACTTGGTGCCCCCATCCTGGTCTACCTACACCAAATAAATACTGGAAAAGCACCCCTGCTAGAGCGGCGCCCTAGGCGGCTGCCTAGTTGGCCTATGCCTAAGGCTGGTTCAGTCAAAAAGGAACCTGTTTCGTTTCTACTCTAGTTTTTCCTGTTCACAAGAAAAAGTTATTTGGAAAACTGTCCTAGAGCTATCTGTTTGCTACACCTTTTTGAATATTCCAAAATCCATGGTGTTAACTTTCCAAAGTCTTTTTTTCTTTGTTTACCAAAAGCTTTTTTGGTTACCTTAGACTTCAGTGATGCTTACATACACATTCCAGTACATGCTCTTCATAGGAAATGTTTGATTCTGTACATTGAGGTTGCAGTTTCATTTTACTTTTATTCCCTTTGGGTTTCCAGTCTATCAAGGGGCTCTATACTTTGAACAGTGTATTGTAGCGTTTTGTGGGCTACAAGATATCCAAGTCTACCTTTGCTTAGACTAATATTCAGTCCACTTCTTTTCCCAAGATTCTTCAGGACATACAATTCACTGTCAGTCTTTTTCGGAACCTAGGCTTTCTCTTAATATCAACAAGTCCAGTCTTCTTTCTCCCTTGTTCTCTGATGTTCCTAGGTTTTCATCTTGACCCATCTCTGATGGCTTTTTTTCCTGTAGGCAAGACAGTATTCTTGGGTGGCCACGGTGGTGCAGCGATTAGCGTTGCTGCCTCACAGCAAGAGGTTCTCTGGTTCGATTCTTGGCTGGAGTGCCTTCTGTGCGGAGTCTGCATGTCCTCCCTGTGTTCACGTGGGTTTCCTCTGGGTGCTCCCACATCCCAAAGACATGCTGTAGGTGGATTGGACACTCTCTCTAAATTGGCCCTAGGCATGAGTGTGTGCCTTCTGTGGAAAGTTGGGCGCCGGGCTGGCAACTCGACACTGTAAAACTCCACTGCCGATCATGAGCGGACAGGTGATCTGCTGTGGCGACCCCTAACCGGGAAAAGCCGAAAGAAGAAGAAGGCAAGACAGTATTCTTATGTCCTCCACCATCCAGATCATCTCATTTGCCAGGCTACATATGAGGAAAAGTCAGTGGTACCTAAAATCCATTTGGACACAGCACTGCCATCCTCTCTCCTCAATTCCTTTCTTAATATTTGTGAAGAAAGAGCTACATTGCTGGATCACTCAAGTTAAACCCGTTCTTCCCTTTCTAATCCTTCCTCTTCAAAATGTCTGCACATATGCAACAGACAAGTCTTGTTCAAAGGGTTTCAGGGTTCAAAGACTGTGGTTAATAAAAAAAAAAAAAAAAAAAACTGGAGAAAAAGAAACTAACATTGATTCTGGATCTTCAAACTCTCTTGCCTATGGCCTCCAGGAACACATGAGGTTTTGATGGGCAGTACAGCTATCGTTTGTTACATCGACCCAATGGGGGGGGGGGGCAGAAAAATCTTACCCCATGTGCTGGTTAGAGTTGATGGCTTGGGGCAGTGCTTGGAGAAAGGTTGTGATGAATAGCAGTTTACATTCCTTCAGAACAGCTTGATATATTACCTGAGTTGATCAAAGACCGACCCCCACAAATGAATGTTTAGCGTGGAGGTGAAGAGATCTTTCTGTGGAGTACCCCACTGGTGAGCAAACTACAGAAAAACCTCTGTTCAGCAATCAGGATGTTTTACACCACCATATCCTACAAGGAAGCTTGGGCAACGGATGCTGTCCCCTTTACATGGAAAAGGAAATTCTTGATGCAAGTCCCCCTGAAAATTCATCTTGGTGACCCCTTTTGGTCCGGACAGCATTAGCTTTCCATGCTTCTCTACTTAACGAGGGGCAGTAGCCACATAAGTCACCACAGGATGGAATTACTCACACAGCAAATTTACCCAAGCCTGAAGACCCTCATACCTGCAGTACTGATAGTTTTTTATTCTTTTTAGCCACTTTTATTGTGATGACATGCTAAATATAATAAAGAAGGGTAAAAAAAAGCAGCAGGTTCAAAATCACATGATCATGTATACCTAAATGGAAAAAATGTTGCTTTTGGTGCTAAAAAAGGATTAGATCCCTGTCAGATTAGGATATCTTCTATCCCCCAATATTTGTGTGCACTTCTCAATTTGGGTCTGGCATAGACTTTCGTTAAGGTGCATTTTTGTCGGCCACTTTAGCTCATCTTCTCATGGCTCTTCGTATTACTTCAGACTGTGAGATCAGACAGTTTCTGAAAAGTAATCCTGCACGTCAGGCTTCCCAGGAAATATATTCTTTCATCCTGAGATCTGAATTATGTGCTTGAGAAGTACATTTTACTAACACTTGAACAAGCTTCTGCTTCTTTAAAATATTGTACATGAAAAACAGTTCTTGCTGCTCTAACCTCTACTAAAATGGTCTCTGAGTTACTAGCCTTGATGTGTATTCTGCCCTTTCTGGTTTCCTGCAAGGATGGTGTCCCTTAGAACTAGTCTGCCCTTTATGATTAAGGTGGTCACTGAAATGCTTGTGAACCAATCTATGTACCTTCCTGTATTTTTTTCCCTAACACTCAAAGTAAAGCTGAGCACCATTGGAATAGACATAAGCTTGACTCAGTTCATCTGCACTTAAATGATTGTTGCCGTAGGGCTGGAAGGTCAAAGCGTACTTGAGAACAATTCTAAGTTGCACTCTTACTGAAGGTAGAGCCATTGTAGCGAGACATGATCAGTGATTGACAAAAGCTTTGCATGCAGCAGATAGTCCTTGAGGGTGGTAAGGATCCATTTTATAGCAAGGTGTTCTCTCTACAGCATTGCTTTGTCTGCTAATACAGCTGATGGGATGCTCATCTCCATCTGGAGTCTGAGACGGGACTGCTCCTATGCCTACTTTAGAAGCATCTGTTTGCACTAAGAATTTCTAGTGCGGATAGTTTTCTTTCAGAACACAGCACATCTTATTGTTACCTCAAGGTTTGTTCTGCTTCAGTTATCTACTTTACCCCGTAACAGACATGATCATGCTAAGGGTCCCTTGAAAGTTAACAGTGGTAGCAAAACTGGGAATACATTTTTGATGATGGCTAGCAAGGCCTAAAAGAACCAGAACCTTCTAGTGGATGTCCTTCAAGGATGCATCTGCAGTCATAACATATGGGTTGTCCTGCCTCAGGCAGCCCTTCGGTCGGCCGGATTCCACTAGTGGTTTTGAGTGGGCCAGCTTTTTGCTTTAACTTCCTTAACCTGTGGTTTCATTCCATCTTTGTAAATTACATAACCCAAATAGTGAGCTTCTGCCATGTCTAACTTGCACTTGATGCAGGGAACCTAGAATGGCTTGAACTTCAGGGGAGGGATTCCCAAGTCTCAGAAAATATTGCTACGTCATTGTTTTGGCAGCTGAATATCTGGTACTTAGTCTAAGAATTTTTTCTGTGAGCCTGTGGAAAGTTGCAGGTGTCCTGTGGAGACCAGACAGCATGATTCAGTAATGAGAGTCCATCTGATGTGGAAAAATGCATTTTTCCTTTGCTTGTGATGCTGGTGGAATTTGCCAGTAGCCCTTAGTTTGTTCCAAAGCAAACACAAACCTAGCTTTGCTCAGTGTCTTAGATGTCCTTCAAGGATGCATCTGCAGTCATCACATATGGGTTGTCCTGCCTCAGGCAGCCCTTCGGTCGGCCGGATTCCAAAGTCTGGGTCCGGCGTCGGCTGATGTCACCCTTTCCCCGACGTCAGAGCGCCTGGGTATAAAAGAGTCAGCCGACGCCATCTTCCCCAGTCTTTCTTGCCGCCTGGTGCCCGAAGCAGAAGCAGTTCGCAAGTGCCGGTCGGCCAGCTCCTGTAATTCAGCTTCCGAAGACTTCAAAAAGCTAAGTACCCCGTTGGGGACTCTTTCTTGCCTCAGCCGATGTCAGATAAAGTTAATAATTGTTTAACTTGTGGGAAACAAATACCTCATAAGGATTTCCACTCTTACTGCCTCCCCTGCCTAGGCCCAGACCACGACGTCTCGGCCTGTTCAGCCTGTGCTTCCTTCAACCGACGCACTCTTAGACGTCGGGCGGAGTTTGCAGAGGCTAGTTTTTCGTACAATATGCCGTTGGAGACTCCGACTTCACATTTAATTAAGAAACGGAAGGACAAGGACCGACACACGCGGGCCGCGGTTTCGGCTGAAACCACGGCCAGGCCTACCCAGAGTGTCTCGGCTGAAACAGAGTCCTTGGTACTTCCAACAACTGAAACCGCTCAGCCGACTACCTCTGTCCTGGAGGCCCCGGCTGAGTCTGTTATTGAATTTCCAACAGAAACTGGTGTCCTGGAACCTTCCGACACCATACCTTTAGACAAAACTACACCAGCACGTGGTGCAGCCGGGCCTCCTGCATCCATGTCCATTAAGGCATTCTCTAGGGCTAAAGCTGCTAAACTCTCCAAAGCTTTGCCTCCCAAGGTTATCCCTCAGGGACCCACTACAGGTTCACAGATTCTAAGCTTAGCAGAGGACCTTATCTCCTTAATTAGGGGCTCTCAACCTCATCCGGACAGGGGCTCTCAGCCTCCTCCAGACAAAAGGGCCAGGGTTGAGCCCTCTGATCCCCACTCCTCAGATGAGGCCTCTGATGGCTCTACTCTCTCGGACCACCAGGAGGAGGCTTTTTCGGCCTACGAGGATTCTGATGCAGAGGAATCTATTCCCTCGGCCTCCCCTCCTGAAGAGTTTTCCTTTGGGGAGACACTTCACACTATGAGAGAACATTTCCAATGGCAGGGCCAGGAATTCTCTGATTCCAGGAAGAGATTAAGGACCTTCTTGCATTTGCCTCAGCATAGACCTTTGGCTATTCCTCCTGTTTTAAATGTCATTGATGATGTGTGCTCTGAATCTAGCACAACCCCTGATTCTCTTCCTCCAGCTCCTGTCAAACCCGATAGGTACTACAGGGTCCCGGACTCACATCTTCACCTTTACAAGGCCCACTCTGCTGATCCAGAAACTATTTCCCAGGGCCCTAAAGGGGTTGCAGCTGCCACTACTAAAAATCCTCTCCCCTCTGAAAGGGAGTCTAGAGCTTTAGAGAAATGGGGTAAAAAAGTGTATACTTCTGCTACTCTTTCTATGAGGGCATTAAATTGTCAATTTCATATGATACAGTACCAAGAGTATTTGTTAGATGAATTGCATAAAAAACTGTCTTCACCTGAACCCCTAGATCGCAAATCACTTCAGGATCTGGTACATAACTCCCAACAGGTTAGCAACCATTTCTTGCAATGTGGTTATGATGCATTGGAAGCTTCATGTAGGTCAGCTATGACTGGCGCATTCATACGTAGGCATGCTTGGCTGAAGGAACAATCTCTGCCAGACCATGTCAAAGCAAAGCTTCTGGATGCTCCACTGGAAAAGCAAAGGTTATTTGGCTCCACGGCTCAGGAGGTCCTAAAGAAAGTTGAAGAAAAGGCAAAATCTGTACAAACAGTCAAAGATTTTCTCCAAGTCCAACCACCAAGATTCAGCAGGAATTGGCCTTCCAAAAATTGGTCCTTTCCAGACACAGAGAGGTTTCAGAGAGGCAAGAACAGGCGTGCCAGAGGTAGAGGGCAAGCTAGAGGCTGCTACAGACGACGTCAATGGCAGCCTCCCAACCAGAGAGGTAATGCAGGACCTACAACTGCTGCACAAGGACAGGCTCAATGACTTTACTTTGACACCGCCCACCAGGGCTCAATTGGAAGCACCCTTGGGCGGAAAGCTTTCTTTATTCTCAGAAAATTGGCACAGTATTACAAGGGACAAATGGACACTACAAATAATAGACAAAGGATACAGGTTTCATTTTCACACATTACCAAAAAGAAAAGGCATGCCAGACCTGCCACCGAATCAAAGGGCAGAGGCTTTGAAACAAATCTCCAGCTTAATGCAAATGAAAGCTATAGAAAAGGTTCCTCTCTCAGAACAAGGCCAAGGATTATATTCCAGACTATTCCTTGTTCCAAGAAAAGAAAAGCAATGGAGGCCTATTCTCGACTTGTCCGCACTGAATACTTATCTCATTGTGCCAAAGTTCAAAATGCTGACTCTACAGCAGCTCCTTCCCATGCTGGGCAAGGGGTCTTGGCTAGTAACTCTAGACCTCAAGGAGGCATACCTGCATGTCCCTATCAGACAAAGTTGCAGAAGACACCTCCGATTTCTTGCAGGTTCAGAGCATTATCAATTCTCAGCATTGCCCTTTGGCTTATCTACTACGCCCAGAGTATTCACGAAATGCCTGGCATCAGTAATTGCACACTGCAGACTTCAGGGGATTCAAATATACCCATATCTGGACGACTGCCTTATACAAGCGGACAGCCAACAAACTTTGGTAAAACACTTGAATTACGCCATCCACCTACTTCAGGCCTTGGGATATACAGTCAACATTCACAAATCAAGACTTGTTCCATCCCAAAGAATAACCTTTCTGGGTGCAAATCTAGATACAACCACCCAAATGGCTTTCCTCACAGAAGAAAAACAAAGTCAACTACCAGATTACTTCAAAAATCTGACAAGACAAACTCAGCTGACTGCAAGGAAAATCCTGCAGGCCTTGGGTTACATGGCTTCTTGCATCCTTCTGATTCCACAAGCAAGGCTACATATGAGGAAACTACAATGGTACCTAAGGAGTTTATGGACTCAGCACAGTCACAGCTTGGAAACTTTGATACCACTCATTCCATGCCTTCAAAAGGAATTTTTGTGGTGGGCTCAAGCAAGCCAGTCAAACAGGGGTCTGCCCTTCAGCAAACCAATAGCCAGCCAAACCATTACAACGGACGCTTCAGACCAAGGATGGGGAGCGCACATGGAGGGCAGATGCATTCAAGGTCTATGGTCACAAAAAGAGCTACACATGCACATAAACCAAAAGGAACTGCTGGCAGTGATGCATGCAGTCGAAGCCTTCAAACCCTTTCTGCATCAAGGCCACCTACTAATAAGGACAGACAACACCACAGTTATGTGGTAGATAAACAAGCAAGGAGGCACCCATTCCTATCCTCTTTGCAGACTGGCAATGAATCTATGGGAACTTTCCTTGAAACTCAACATAGAGCTGCAATTTCAATTTGTGCCAGGGAAAGACAATATACTGGCGGACAGCTTAAGCAGAAATATCATGGATGCACACGAATGGATGCTGCACCCAGATATCTTTCTACAGATAAAACAATCATGGGGAAGGCCGGACATAGATCTTTTTGCCTCCCCCCACAATCATCAGCTGAAGAAATTCTGCTCAAGGACATACCACCCACAAGCATGGAAAGTGGACGCCTTCTCTTTCAGCTGGAGAACTCTAACAGTGTATGCATTTCCACCTCTCCCATTAATGACCAAGGTCTTACTGAAGATCAGGACAGAGCAGTCAAAAGTGATTCTGATAGCTCCGGACTGGCCAAGACAGCACTGGTACCCACTGTTAAAGAGCATGTCACGCACAAAACCATGGCCTCTTCCTCAATGGCCACTTCTCCTGACACAGCACAATTACAAAACTCTGCATTCCAACCTGAAAACCTTGCAACTAACAGCCTGGAAAATACCTTGACTCCTCCTCAGGATAGGCTATCCCAGAGAGTGAAGGATATTATCATGGAAGCTCACCGGCCTTCAAGAAAGGCATATTCAGCAAAATGGAAAAGATTTCACACTTGGAACACCACAAAGGGCCTAGATGCGACAGTGATGAACATGGCACGTATCCTGGAATACTTGGCAGAAATGTTCCACAATGGTCTGTCTTACTGTTCCATTAAAATTCATGCTTCAGCAATTTCAGCAGAGTACAATACTGATCCACCTGTCTTCTCACATCCTCTCCTAAGGCAGTTTCTAAGAGGAATTAAAAACATCAAGCCTCCAAGGACACCACCACTGCCTACTTTGGGACCTTAACTTCGTGTTGGAAAAACTAACACTGCCTCCCTTTGAACCAGCAGCATCTGCAGAACTACAGTTCCTGTCTTGGAAGACTGCCTTCCTTCTGGCCATAACCTCAGCAAGAAGAGTATCTGAGTTACAGGCCCTCATGGCAGTACAGCCATTTATTATTTTTCATCAGGACAGAGTCTCATTGAGAACCAGTCCTACATTTATGCCAAAGGTGGTATCCAGGGTCTCATTAAACCAAGCTATTCATTTGCCTACCTTCTTTCCGAATCCACAAAACAAAGGGGAGAAACTTCTGCACACCCTGGACATACACAGACAGTTGCGCTACTACTTGGACAGAACTAAAAGTTACAGAAAAACTGACCAGCTGTTGGTAGCATATGCTGCTGGTGCACAAGGAAAAGCAATTTCCAAACAGACAATCTCAAAATGGATAGGGAATTGCATTTGTTTTTGTTACTCCTTTCATGGAAAAACTGTGCCAGCTAACATTAGACCTCATTCCACGAGAGCCACAGCCACCTCCACAGCCTTCTTAAGAGGGGTGGCTACCAAGGACATTTTAGAAGCTGCTACATGGAGCTCCGTGCATACATTTTCCAAGCATTACAATTTACCTTTATATTCCAGATCCAGAGCAGGCTTTGCTACGGCAGTCCTGCAGGGCATTTTAGCTTCACCATCCTATACATAGATCCTCCACCCCCAGATTGGCTATGGTTTTCTACCCATATGTGATGACTGCAGATGCATCCTTGAAGGACATAGTACAGTTTTGTACCTACCATAAATGTAGATGTCCGATAGGTATGCATCTGCAGTCAGGTTTTCCCTCCCTCTGTGGTATTTCTTGGGTAATACTCCCTCTTATAGCTAGCTGGGGTTATCTATTATGGTGTATTTGTTTTTTATTACTGTGCATGTTTGGAATATTTTGCATTTCTCCAAATTTAGCCTTCCTTAGAGGGCAGCTGGCATCTGGGGCAAGAAAAACTGAGGAAGATGGCATCGGCTGACTCTTTTATACCCCAGGCGCTCTGACGTCGGGGAAAGGGCGACATCAGCCGACGCCTGACCCAGACTTTGGAATCCGGCCGACCGAAGGGCTGCCTGAGGCAGGACAACCCATATGTGATGACTGCAGATGCATACCTATCGGACATCTACATTTATGGTAGGTACAAAACTGTACTTTCATCCACTTGGAGAATGAGATATGAATAAAATTTAGATCTGCTGTTTAATTTTCTGAAGCCATTGACAAACCTTCTATGCCAGTCCATCTTAAGAGCCAGTACAGTTGGCCTATTCCACTCAGTTTAATTTTTTCCCATAGGATGTTACTAGGCTGTTGACCTTGAGGCCCTTATAAGCCTAGCCAAGAGTTTAGCCCATGTATAGACAAATCACCACCCAACGCCACTGCCCAACAGGGACACGGGTGGAATCCCAGGGATGTATTTTCTATTTCCCATCCAGTTATCCAGGTTACACTTAAAAAGGGATAACTAGGTACTGCTTGACGTGGAGAGGGAGTCTTTTACACAGATGGGGGAGTCTCTGGGACACACAATTGTCCCGCCAACAAGTCCTTTTGATGTCACAGACCAGGTTGAGGCTGCGTGTGTGAGTTACTCGAGTGAGAGCTTGACTTGTGGATATGTAGCAGTCCCATCAAGGCGAGGTCCGAGATCGTTTTGTATGCCAGACAGAGGTCACCTCTGAGGAGTCTTGTCCCCATTTTTAAGCTTTTTGTGTGTTAGTATTCTGTTCTGCACAGTTTCAAATTTACTTTCTCACCAGACATAGTTTGTGTTGCATTGGACTATATTGGTTCTTCCAAATAACTCTCTGAAAATGTCTTCTTAGTGAGTACAAATTTGTTTACTTGTTTCTGAGACCTTGATAATGTCTTGTCTATTTTGGCTTCAAGACATGATTAGGGACCCTAAATTCCCCTTCAAGCATATTTTGCTACAGATACTTCAGTTTCTCTCCAGAGTTTCAGAACTTGTGTTTGTTTGAATTATTCTGGATTCCTTTTCATGGTTCTTGCACTGATTTACTTCAGTTAACTTTTCTACAGTTTCAAAAGGTCCTTGACACTTAGCAAGGATGTTATTTTCAGCATTGGGTGCTAACTGAAATACCTTATACTTGTCTTTTAATTCTCTGGAATGAGCATTTTTGTTGCACATTCTTTGCTGGCTCCTGTGTCTTCATATTTTCATTTGCTAGTGATAACACCAGTGTTCAGATTATTCACTGCTCCAGGAGCCTTGGCTATATGGGTTATATTTTGCTATGGATTTAACGGCCAGACAGCTTCCAACGTTTAGGTGCATCTTCCACATATCCAAACAGTTAGTCAACTTGAGCAGAGCTGAAGAAAAAAGGTTTTTGGCACCACCCCGTCAGGGCTGTCTGCTACCAAAGACTGCTCCTCTTGCAGGTTAATGTATCTGATTGTCAGACAGAAGTTCCCTTTTTTAAGTTTGACAGAAATATATATTTTTAATCTAGGAAAGTGTTTTTTGTAGATTGTCATGTGGCAGGGAATTCCTCTTTACCTACTCAGACTGGGGTGTTTGTCCATAGTGAGGTTTTACCTGTCAAAAGTACGTCTACTTCACAATTTTCTGCCAAAAAGAAGTGGAAAGTAAGACATGTTTTCTCCTCTTTTACTTTAGACAAGAGTAATTTATTTGGGCTTAGCTCAGGATTTAATTCAGACTCCTTCTACAAGAAGAACTCTTCATTTTCTGAGGAGCTTCTCATGATTTTGAAGTTCAAAATGATTGTAAAGGGGCAATCTTTTTGGTTTCTGATTTGGTGGAAGGTGTAGCTTCTTATGGTTCCTTCATAAGATTTTCTTTTTCTGAAACAATTACCAGAATGAATCTGTTGTTTCAGTGGTAACAAAATAATGTTCCACTCTTAAGAAATATTGTTATGATTTACTGCAGCTAGAATTTCCTGATCCCATGCCAGTTCCTCCTGAACTATTTAGCATTGAAGAATGTATTTATTACAGCCTGTAACTGCCTGACAGTCAGTCTGCCCCCTCTAAAAAGCAGGACACTTATAAGACTGAGGAACTGTATACAGTATTTTATATTCTAACATCAGATCAGACCCAGCATTGATTATTCTGGTAAACCCAACTGCTGGCGTAGATCTTAGAAATGCCAGTCCCTCCAATCCTGACAAGGACAGGAATGCTTTGGAGAGATTTTCGGGGGGGGGGGGGTATTTTGCAACACTTTGTTTTTTGAATTTTCAGTCATCAAACTGATATGCTAAAAATTTAAGCTTGTCTCTTGAACACGAGGACGATTGTGGTATATTTCCCTCTTCTAAGGAAAGAAAATCGGTGTGTATTATTACTGCCTTTGTGTCTCAAGTGGCTACCCACTCTTTGCAGTGTTATGATTCGGCTAATGCCACTTCCAGGGCTGCTGCCACTAGAACTGTTAGAAGGAAGGTTGATTGGTTGTGTACTCAACCTTCTTGAGTATGTTAAATCTAAAATTTTGAATTCTCCCTTAGCCAGAGAGGCAGTTTTTGGATCATCTGCTACAGAGGTCCTTATGAAATGTGATGAGGGAGGTAAAAGCTAATTCTGGGAATTTCAAATTTTTCAGCCTTACTTCTCCAAGTTTGTGTAGGGTTTGGTGCTACAGCTATAACTTTTTTTTTTTTGCAAAAAATAAAATGTGCAAAGTGAGTTGCTGGTAAGCAGACTTAAAAATATATGGCAGGGAGTTTCCAAGAATGAAGGACAATCTAACAAACTGACTCTCAAAATCCTACTTCCCACACGGATAAGCGTATAGTCCTTCCAAAAAATGTGGACCTCCATTTCTCCCTCTAGCAACAGACAGATGTCCTTCAAGAATGCAACTGCAGTCCTGACATATGGGTTGTCCTGCCTCAGGCAGCCCCTCGGTCGGCCAGATTCCAAAGTCTGGGTCCGGCATCGGCCAATGTCGCCTCCTCCCCGACGTCAGAGCGGCTGGAGTATAAAGGCATCAGCCGATGCCATCTTCAGTCTTTCTTGCCGCGCGGTGCCCGAAGCAGAAGCAGTTCGCAAGTGCCGGTCGGTCAGCACCTGTGTTTTCAGTTACCGAAGTCATCTAAAAGCTAAGTACCCCGTTGGGGAACATTTTTTCTTGCCTCAGCCGATGTCAGAACAAATTGAGAAAGTTAATAATTGTTTGTCTTGTGGTAAACAAATACCTCATAAGGACTTTCATTCTTACTGCCTCCCTTGCCTGGGCCCAGACCACGACGTCTCGGCCTGTGCTGCCTGTGCTTGCTTTAATAAGCGCACTCTCAGGCGCCGGGCAGAGTTTGCCGAAGACTTTTTTGGCGAATCTTGCGCTTGCAACATGCCGTCGGAACAACCGACAGCACAAACTACCAAAAAACGAAAGGACCGGGACCGACATCCTCGGCCCGCGTCTTCCACCGATATAACGCCTAAGCCCTCCGCGAGTGCTTCGGTCCCTTCGGAAGTGGTAATTCAACCGCTCCAGGCCGACAACACCGCGTTAACTCATCCCTCGGTCTCGGAGGCAACTCCGGTGCCAGTTGTTGATTTTCCTCTGGAAACCGAAGTTCTGGATCTACCCGACACCATTCCAGTGGACAAAGTTACCCCTACACGTGGGGCAGCTAGTCCTCCTGTATCCATGTCAATCAAGGCCTTTGCACGTGCTAAGGCCGCCAGCCAGGCCAAGGCCCATCCCAAGCCTGCTTTTCAGGCTCCTTCTTCTGACAATCAAATCATGTCTCTGGCTGCAGATCTTATTTCTCTTATTAGGGGGTCTCAGCCTCACCCAGACAGAGGTTCTCAGCCGCCTGCAGAAAAAAGGCCTAGAACTGAGCAGGCAGACAACCTCTCTTCAGATGAAGCCTCTGGGGATTCAGAGCATTCTGAAACCCAAGAAGAATCCTTCCAGGCCTATGAGGACTCTGATGCTGAGGAATCTATTCCCTCTGCCTCCCCTCCAGAGGATTTTTCATTCGGTGAAGTCCTCCACTCCATGAGGGAGCATTTTAAGTGGCAGGGTCAGGAATTTTCTGATTCCAGGAAAAGGCTACGTACCTTCCTTAAGTTACCCCAGCACAGACCTTTAGCTATTCCGCCAGTTTTGGATGTCCTGGATGATGTTTTCTCCGACACCAGTGCTTCCCCTGATTCTCTCCCTCCTGCTCCTGTTAAGCCAGACCGATATTACAGGGTCCCTGACACTCTCAAGCATCTCTTTAAGGCCCACTCTGTGGATCTAGAAACTATTTCACAGGGCCCCAAAGGAGTGGCTACCTCTTCAGCCAGGAACCCACTGCCAGCTGACAGGGAAGCAAGGTCCCTGGAGAGATGGGGTAAAAAAGTCTATACCTCTACCACCCTTGCCATGAGGTCTCTTAACTGCCTTTTTCATATGTTTCAGTACCAGGATTATTTACTGGATGATTTGCAGAAAAAGATAGCCTCTCCTGAGCCTATAGATAGAAAGGCATTGCAGGATTTGGTTCATAATACACAGCAGGTTAGTAATCATTTTCTACAGTGTGGTTATGATGCATTGGAGGCTTCATGTAGGGCAGCTATGACAGGGGCTGTTATCCGTAGACATGCTTGGTTGAAGGATCAGCCGCTGCCAGATCATGTTAAAGTTAAGCTCCTGGATGCACCTCTGGATAAACAGAAGCTTTTTGGAGCTAATGCTCAGGATGTGTTGAAATCTATTGAAGAGAAGGCAAAATCAGTTCAAACAGTAAAGGATTTCCTCCAGGTTCAGCCCCCAAGGTTCAGCCGGAATTGGCCTTCAAAGAATTGGTCCTTTCCAGACTCTTGACAAGTCTCAAAGGGGAAAGAACAGGCGTGCACGAGGTAGAGGGCAATACAGAGGCTCCTACAGGGGACGCCAATGGCAACCACAAAATCAAAGAAATGGCACAGGTAGTACACCTGCACCACAGGGACAATCACAATGACTTACCTTTCACTCTGCCTACCAAGGCTCAAAGAGAAGCACCTATAGGTGGAAAATTATCTCTGTTCTCAACAAACTGGCACATTATAACAAAGGACAATTGGATTCTGGACATAATAGACAGAGGTTACAGGTTCCACTTCCATACCTTACCAACAGGACAAGGCATGCCAAACCTGCCACAAAATCAAAGGGCAGAGGCACTCATAGAAGTCTCAAAGCTATTACAAATAAAAGCAATAGAGAAGGTTCCTCCTCAGGAACAAGGCCAGGGATTTTATTCAAGACTGTTCCTTGTTCCAAGAAAAGAAAAACAATGGAGGCCTATATTGGACTTGTCCGTTCTAAATACTTTTCTCATGGTGCCAAAATTCAAGATGCTGACGTTACAGCAACTTCTTCCCATGCTGGGCAAGGGGTCTTGGCTGGTTACTCTGGACCTCAAAGAGGCATACCTGCATGTCTCTATCAGACACAGTTGCAGAAGGTACCTCAGATTTCTTGTAGGAACAGAGCACTATCAATTCTCAGCATTGCCGTTTGGCTTATCTACTGCGCCCAGAGTATTCACGAAATGCCTGGCATCAGTAGTGGCACATTGCAGACTCCAAGGGATTCAAATATACCCTTACCTGGATGACTGCCTAATACAAGCAGACAGCAAACAGACCTTGATAAGACACTTGGATTACGTCATTCAATTGCTGCAGGCTTTGGGATACACAGTCAACATTCAAAAATCAAGATTACTGCCATCCCAAGAGATTATATTTCTAGGAGCAAAACTGGACACACAGCTACAAATGGCTTTCCTCACAGAGGAGAAACAAGAACATTTAACAGCTTACTTCAGAGGCCTAGCAAAATTAACCCACCTGACCGCAAGGAAGACCTTGCAGGCCCTCTGGTTCATGGCATCTTGCATTCTTCTAATCCCTCTGGCAAGACTACACATGAGAAAGCTGCAGTGGTACCTAAAAAGCTTGTGGTCACAACACAACCACAACCTAGAAGACATAATACCACTCATACCATGCCTGCAAAAGGAATTCTTGTGGTGGGCTCAAGCAAGTCACTTAAACGAAGGCATGCTTTTCAACAAACCTCAAACAAGTCAAACTATTACAACAGACGCCTCAGACCTTGGATGGGGGGCGCACATGGACGGCAGATGCATTCAAGGGCAATGGACTCCAATGGAGATGCATCAGCACATAAATCAAAAAGAGATGTTGGCAGTGATACATGCAATAGAAGCCTTTGGAAAATCTCTTCAACAAGGTCATCTGCTAATAAGAACAGACAACACCACTGTCATGTGGTACATAAACAAGCAAGGGGGCACTCATTCCTACCCCCTCTGCAGACTAACAATGATTCTTTGGGAAAAGTCCCTGAAACTGAACATCTACTTGCAATCCCAGTTTGTTCGGGCAAGGACAATGTTCTGGCAGACAGATTGAGCAGAAATTTCTTGGATCCTCATGAATGGATGCTACACCGCATTTTCGCACAAGTAGCATCTGCATGGGGAAGACCAGACATAGACCTCTTTGCATCTCATCTCAATCATCACCTGGAAAGGTTCTGCACAAGGATACACCATCCTCTAGCTTGGAGAACGGATGCTCTTTCCTTCAGCTGGAATGCTCTAACAATTTATGCATTCCCTCCTCTACCTTTGCTCACCAAGGTGTTACTGAAGATCAAGGCAGAACAGCCAAGGGGAATCTTGATAGCTCCAGACTGGCCAAGGCAGCACTGGTATCCACTACTATTGAGCATAACTCACTCTGAACCGTGGCCCTTGCCTCAGTGGCCTTTGCTCCTGACTCAACACAGTTACAAGACTGTTCATCAGAACCTGCAAACCCTAAAGCTGACAGCTTGGAGAGTTCCATGACTCAGACCCATGACTCACTCTCCAAAAAAGTTCAGGAAATTTTGCTGGAGGCACGCAGACCCTCCACCAGAAAAACCTATACGGCCAAATGGAAGAGATTCACCATCTGGAATGTCAACAAGGGACAGGATGCATCATTGGTGAACATGCCTCAGATATTGGAATACTTGACAGAAATGTTTCACAGTGGCCTCTCATACTCTTCCATCAAAATCCACGCTTCAGCTATCTCAGCACATTATAACTGTGATCCACCTGTGTTCTCGCATCCTTTGCTAAGACAGCTTCTAAGAGGCATAAAGAATATCAAACCTCCAAGGAAGCTACCAATTCCTGCATGGGACCTCAATTATGTCTTGGAAAAATTAACTCTTCCTCCTTTTGAACCAGCAGCATCTTCAGAAATGCAATTTCTCTCTTGGAAAACGGTTTTCCTATTGGCAGTCACTTAAGCAAGAAGAGTCTCGGAGATACAGGCCCTCATGGCAGTTCCTCCCTTTATCATCTTTCATCAGGACAGAGTTTCCCTTAGGACCAATCCTTCATTCATGCCTAAGGTGATATCCAGAGTGTCTCTAAACCAAGCAATTCACCTGCCTACTTTCTTTCCTAATCCTCAAAATAAAGGGGAAAGGTTGCTGCATACTTTAGACATTCACAGACAACTATGCTACTACTTGGACAGAACAAAGTCCACCAGGAAGTCTGACCAACTGTTTGTAGCCTATGCTGCTGGAGTGCAAGGGAAAGCAGTCACCAAACAAACCATCTCAAAATGGATTGGACACTGCATCAGATTCTGTTATTCTTTTCATGGAAAAAGTGTGCCAGCTAATATTAGACCACACTCCACCAGAGCTATGGCCACATCCACAGCTTTTCTAAGAGGAGTGGCTACAAAAGATATTCTAGAGGCTGCTACATGGAGCTCCGTGCATACATTTACCAAACACTACAACCTGCCATTATACTCCAGATCCCGAGCAGGCTTTGCTTCGGCAGTCCTGCAGGGCCTTCTAGCTACACCATCTCTTACTTAGTCCTACCACCCCCAGCTTGGCTATGGTATTCAACCCATATGTCAGGACTGCAGTTGCATTCTTGAAGGACATAGTACAGTTTTGTACCTACCATAAATGTAGATGTCCGGTAGATATGCAACTGCAGTCAGGTTTACCCTCCCTCCTACCCCCTCTTTTTTCCCATTTTGGGTCCTTACTCCCCTCACCTATCAGCTGGGGATATATGTTATGGTGTATCTGTTTATTACTGTTGTGCATGTCTGATTTTATCAGTTTATCCATTCACCAAATTTAGCCTTCTTTGGAGGGCACCTGGCATCTGGGGCAAGAAACACTGAAGAGGATGGCGTCGGCTGATGCCTTTATACTCAAGCCGCTCTGACGTCGGGGAGGAGGCGACATCGGCCGACGCCGGACCCAGATTTTGGAATCTGGCCGGCCGAGGGGCTGCCTGAGGCAGGACAACCCATATGTCAGGACTGCAGTTGCATATCTATCGGACATCTACATTTATGGTAGGTACAAAACTGTACTTTTCAGAGAAATACTTTTTTTTTGTGCTAAAGAGAAGCTTCTTGGAGACCAGTTCTGGATTTTTTCCTTTCTAAACCAGTTTATGATGGTGCCCAAGTTCAAAATGTTCTCTTGATAGCCAGTTACCTCTCATTCCCAATTTGTTTTCTGGTGACATTGAATTTAAAAGAAGTTCAGAATATTCCTTCTCAGAGATGGTTATCTCAGAGTTGGTATATATATAAGTTGGGGTGGTATATATAAGTTGGAGTGGGGGTGCAGGGGCCCCCCCCAAAAGAAGTTTTAAGGGGAAGAGTGATTTTTGAGATTCGCTCTTCTCCAGGTTTACAGTCTTATTTTTTGGCACTCTGCTTTTTGAGTGCCATCGTTTTAGTAGGGAGCCATACCGCGAGTCCTGTTGTAGCTTGTGTCATTTTACGGTTATTCTGAAAAATGCTCAGCTAGCTGTACTTTTCAGTAGGAGTGTTTTCCTTTACTTGACTTGCCGGTCACAGTAAGAATAATTTAGTAGATTAGAGGTGTGGGGGAGCATGCCCTACTTGAGGGTGTGTGGTGGGCCTGCACCTGCAGAAAAGATTTTTGTTTTTTTTGTTTAGTGGTAGAAGCCCTTTGTAGTTTTATATCTGTCTTACCATTTGTAAGTACTTCTTGCAGCCCTTTGTTGTCTAGAAGTTTACATTACCCAGGAATTCCATTGGTTTCCACACTGAAAGACATTCCATTTCTGGGCTTATTCTTTATGCTTTGTCACCACAGATTGTGCAGCAAGTAGGGGGTATAATGCATGATAAAGCATGACAAACGCCAGTCTTGCAGTGTAAGAGACTTGGGGGGGGGGGGTAGGACTGCTTTACAGGGTTTATCCTTTGAATGAGTGAATAGAGTAGTGGACAGACTGTCCAGAAGGTAGTGGTCAGTAGGTTAAAGGGGACAAGGAAATGATCTCTCTCTAGAAGTGCGTCTTACATTACATTTATGTCTTATTGTTACAGCATGGTTTAATACAAAAGGAAAAATGACAGCAAGAGGTTGTATTTGTGGGTTTCTTAAGGAATATGTTAACTTTTTTCTTGATTTATAATGGCACTTACCATACATACATGCTAATATTCTCAGTACAAAACCATCCTTGTGCTTTTATGGACATAATGATGTAAGCTGGATCTTGCCACCTTTTCAATTAAACTGAGGTATGAATCATCTTGTTTAGGAAGAGTACTTTAGCAGTATAGGAACTAACCACATTTTATAATGTAAAATGTCTGTTATTTTTAGGAAAAAGAATTTTGGGATTAGCTACCTGAGTCGAGAAAAGCTTGGTGGTCAGGAGATGTATCAGTCACTTCTGTCGGATTGGGATCTCGATGCAGCTTTTTTAAATGCATCCAAGCCATTTCTGCAGCTTAAAGTGGACATCAGGCCTTCAGAAGACAGTATGTATTATGTTATATCTTTGCACTTAATTTGTACAACTGTGTAAATCTAAACGCAGATATATAAACACACATTTTAATTGTATTTTTAAATGCACTGGTTTCCCTGCAGTTACTGGCCAAAAATAGTCTTAATATTAGTAAAGTCCAGCAGTTGTACAGCAGAGGGTGTGCAAATCTCTGATTTAACTTGCTTCAGGTATCCAGTGCTTTCTCTTGTGATGTATTTGGCAATTAATCATAGTTGTTTGCTGAGAGCTTTGTTTTAATTTCTTTCCAGTTGGTTTCCTAGCTGTATCTTTATACAAACTGAACTTTTTACTCTGTTTCTGAAGGGGTCATGGCTTGATAAGAGAGAAGAAGCTTTTGGTGAAAATGGGCAGTATAGAGCTATTGCACGGCTTTAGAATATGGGATTGAATCTTGATCTCTGGTTAACTGTAGACTTTTTTTCACATTTACATTCTGTTTATGCAGGTCTTGATAATTTAAGTTTCTATTCAAATGAAAAAAAGATGGATCTTAGATTCTGTAGCTATTGGGTAGCTATTCTCAATCACCCATTACACTTGTCCCTAAATGGTCTACAAAGACTAGGCAACTTGGCTAATAAATAAGGTCAATTAAACTGAAGGCAGAATGACCTGAGCATTATATTGACAGTCTGCACCAACTGTAGGCTGGTACTTGCATACATTCTGCCAGTCTTCGGGTAAAGGAAGAAAGGAATGTATTATACAAGAAACAAGTCAACTTCAGTCCTGAGTTTGGAATTCTGAAAATAGTTTCCTGTGCAGTCTCACTTTTCGTGACCCATAGTAACGCAGACTGTATTAATTTAAAAGAAAAGTGTTACTGCTGGTTCTTTTCATTAGCTTGTTTATCACATAGGCACATGGATGCATGCCCACCTGTAAGTTCTGCAGAATTTAACTTTTTTGCTGCTTTCCGCTGTTGCTGTCTGTATTTAGACCTTACTCAACTCACTGTACTGTGACAACAACTGCCATTTGCCATTATCTTTTCCCAGTCTTTGAAACAGTTTTTGCTCATTTAGTAAAGGAAAGTAAAAAAAAAAAAAAAAAAGCCGCCTTCTGAAACATCTTATTGTAAAGGGATAAATCCTCAGCATCCAGCTGCTGTTTGCTCGTTTTCCATTTAATAGTGAGATGCCTGCTGTCCTTTCTCCTGCTGTAGGACTCTGGCAGGTGATCCTGTAGGGAGGATGCCCAATTACTTTAATGTCCAAAATTTGAGGAAAATGTAATAATGTGTATTCTGTCTACAACAGTGCTATAATTCAACGGAA